>NC_069499.1:108234871-108534871 GCF_027579735.1 Bombina bombina | reverse complement strand
GTGGATGTCTGTAAGGCTGTGTGAGTATGTCTTTGTGCTTTTTCTATGGGTGTCTCTGTGAGGCGGTGTGTATGTATGTCTGTGTATTTTCTCTGGATGCCTCTGTAAGGGTGGGTGTATATGTCTGTGTTTTCTGTGGATGTCTCTGTGAGGGTGTGTGTTTTCTGTGGGTGTCTCTGTGAGGGTGTGTGTATGTCTGTGCATTTTTTGTGGGTGTCTCTGTGAGAGTGTGTGTATGTCTGTGTGTTTTCTGTGGATGTCTCAGTGAGGGTGTGTGTTTATTTATGTCTTTCTGTGTTTTATGTGGTTGTCTCTGTGTGTGTGTATGTCTTATTGTGTTTTCTGAGGCTGTCTCTGTCGGTGTTTCCTTGGATGTATGTGCAAGTTTGTGTTTGAGTTTGTGTGTGTGTGTCCATTGTCTGTTCCTTTTTAGGACATTTTGACCTTACTACTGATTATTCACATCTTTCTACAGACTTTGAGACTAATGAGACCTTTCAGTAAGTCACCAATCCACCATTTAACCTTTAAATTATTGTTTAGGCAGTTCAGGGCCCTTCCTTTCAGCCACTGCATGCTGTTGTCATCATTTAGTTGGCATCTTCCTTGACAAAAATATAATCAGAACTCCATATTTTGTTTTGTAAATCTCCTTTTTTGACAAAACTGTAGTTTACCTCAACACTTGTCAGGTCAATGTAAACAAGTTCTGAGTGTCTGTGTGTGTGTCTGTGTCTGAGTGTGTTTCTTTGCGTATCTGCTAGAGTGTCTATATGTGAATCCTTATGTGTGAGTGTGTGTTGCAGTGTATGAGTGTGTCCGTGCGTTTCTGTGTTTGTGTGTTACTACCTTTACAACATATCCAAGTTTGACTACACTTAAGGATAAAGTGCATATACGTTTTAGTCACTTGGTCAAAAATTGCACATGTCAAAGGGGGGGGGGGCTGATCAATGGTTAAGTCAGAGGCCCAAAAATTTCTAGTGGCGGCCCTGTGCATATTCCTCTATATCTGTGATTCTCAACCAGGGTGCAGGAACATAACCATCTTACGGCGTCACACATTATGCTGTAGGACAAAAGGTTCCATTTTGATCATGGTATCTTACTTTAAACTTAAAGTGATGGCAAATTAAAGGGACATGAAACCCACATTGTTTGCATTCATGATTCAGATAGTGCATAACATTTTTAACAGCTTTCCAATTTACTTCTATTTTCAAATTTGCTTCATTCTCTTGGTATCTTGTGAGCCAATTAAAAGAGACAAATGTGTGTAGCTACCAATCACAAGCTAGCTCCCAGTAGTGTAGGATATAGACATATTCCTTTTCAACAAAGAATAACAAGAGAACAAAGTAAGTCTTTAAAATAGAGGTGAATTTAAAAGTGTCTTAAAATTGTTTCTTTCTCTGAATCATGCAAGTTTAATGTTGACTTTAATATCCCTTTAAGAATGTATAAAATTTACCAGTGTATACCTAATTCATTAAACTGCTGTATTTTGTTAACAAAATATGACTTTATATGTATTAAAAATACATTTTCCTTTTTCCTTTTTATGTTTTTGCTCCTACCCCTTGACTTTTTTTTTCTTCTGTTGTGTAGTGATGTATAGAGTGGTCCTGTCATCTCTATACATAAATGCACTCTTTGTTGAAAAGCATACCTAGGTATTCTCAAGACCAGCTAGCTGCTGAATGGTGGCTGCACACATATATGCCTCTTGTCTCTGGCTCACTGTGTTTACCTAGTTCCCAGTAGTGCATTCGTGCTCAATCATATATGACATGAAACCCAACGTATAGAGTGGTCCTGCCGTCTAGCTAGCTGCTGATGGTGGCTACACACATATACATCTCTTCTGATTGGGTGACAGTGAAAAACAACAACATCACAACAACATATAATATAATATAGAACAAATTAGAAATTACAAACAACATTAATTTATATACTGTATATATATATATATATATATATATATATATGTTACATAAGTAATTCTATCAGACTATTAATAGCAAACATGCACAATTTACTATCACTTTAAAATGTATTAAAAGAACATAAAAGTTTTATTTGAAATCCACAACAATTTTTTTTTTTGATGAACTGCTTAAAAGAGACACAAAAGTCAATACGATGCTAGGGCTGTTCATCACCATTGTAAATTACTATGTGATATAAATGGTGCTTCAGTTTTTTTTACCAGAGAGATAAGCAAATTTAATGCTCCGTCAAGTGGCAATCTCAGAGTCTACTCCCCCAGTGATTGGCAAGTACTCCCTCATGCACAAGGCTGACTGACAGGCAATCTGGTGCACAATGCATACTCACAAGTGAGCGCCCTGGAACTTGCACAAGGTGCCACTCTCAGAATAAAAGGCTTCTAAAGTAATATGCTTGGCTATAGCATTGCCTTTTACATCTCTTTAAAATAAAAATATCATAGAAACGTGTGGAAGAAAACAAGAAATTAACTTTGTTTATTTGTTATGTTCATTGTACATATTAATTTGAATTAAAAACAGAAAATGATGATTTAAAGGGATTGTGTACTATAAAACAGATTACTTTAATGGCTTTCCAACCTACCACTGGGAGTGTAATTTATTCTCCTAATTATGCTTACACAGCTTTTCCATAGTGAAGGGACCTAAAACCTATTTTAAAAAAAATACATTAAAGGGACATTAAGCTGCTGGGTACAACTACGGTAGCATGGTAACTACTCACTATGATATTGTTTTTCAACTATTCAAGGGCGTTCTATTATTGCTTGGGTCAGCTCCATATCGTGGCACCACCATCTTAGAACTCATGTATTCTTGGGTTGTGTGACAGAATGACGTTGGTGGCTTTTTGACAGCTGTACCTTGCACTTAACTATTAAGCTTGCACAAAAGGTAGCAGACAGTTTACATTTTTGCAGTTTCTTAAAGGGACACTCAAGTCAAAATTAAATGTTCATAATTCAGATAGAGCATGTAATTTTAAACAACTTTCCAATTTACTTCCATCAGCAAAATGTGCACATTATTTTTATATTTACACTTTTTGAGTCACCAGGTCCTACTGAGCATGTGCAAGAATTATTAGAATATACATATATGCATTTGTGTTGTGATTGGCTGATGGCTCTTAAATGATACAGGGGGAGTGGAAATAGACATAACTTTGAAATTTGTCAGAAAAAAAATCAGTCATTTGAAGTTCAGACTAAGGGGCCGATTTATCAATGTCTGGCAGATAGGATATGCTGTAGCATATCATGTCTGTCAGACATCGCTGAATGCAGACAGCATACACTGTCGGCATTTAACATTGCACAAGCAGTTCTAGTGAACTGCTTGTGCAATGCCGCCCCCTGCAGATTTGCGACCAATCAGCGGCTAGCAGGGGGGTCAATCAACCCGATCGTATGCGATTGGGCGGATTGATATCCGCAGCCTCAGAGGTGGCGGACGAGTTAAGGAGCAGCGGTCTTAAGACTTGCTCGGAAACAGGGGTATTCAGGGCCATTCGGCCCTTGATAATTCGGCCCCTATGTGTTATTGCATTGTCTTTTTATTGTGCATGTGCTGATTCTGCAAATCTACTGTATTTACTGGTCCTTTAACAGAGTTTAAAAGTTTAATTACAAATATACAAAAGTAAAGCAGCCTATGCACAAATATAGAGCTCCTGCTCTGTATTGTGCACTCTAAACTGAAGTCATTGGTCTGTGAATCTGCACCACTGCTATCCCAGGGCACATGATGGCAGTGCCCAGCATGAAGATGAAGATCTTCACTAACCAGCACCAGTAAGGGGTAGGGTTGCCATATCGGCCATGTTTTCCTAGACATTATGCGTTACACATGCTGCAGGGTGTGCCGGGAGGAACATGAATATTGCTGTCCAAAGGCACAATGCATGTTCCGCCCTGCACATATGGCAGCATGTTAACTCAGAACTGTCTAGGAAAACATGGCTGAGGTGGCTACCCTAGTAAGAGGTTAAACTAAGAGAACTGATTTAAAGGGACATGAAACCCAAAATTTTTCTTTCATCGTTCAGATAGATTATACATTTTTAAACAACTTTCCAATGTGCTTCTATCAATTTTGCTTCATTCTCTTGGTATCTTTTATTCAAGAAGCAGCAATGCACTCCTGCGAGCTGGCTGAACACATTTGTAAGTTAATGAAAATGGGCATACAAGTTCAGCCACCAATCAGCAGCATGCTCCAAGCTCCCAAGCATATCTATGTATGCTTTTCAACCAAGGATACTGGGAGAATGAAGCAAATTAGATAACAGAAGTAAATTGGAAAGTTGTTTAAAATTGTATGTTCTATCTTGTTATATATCCTAGGTTACCATATTTTTTATTTCTATCTCAGCAGTAACCTTTGACGTGTTATATACAGTATATTTATGTAACAATATTTCTGATTAATAGAATTATGAATATTAATAATCGATCATAAAATTATCATCAGCAATATCTTCAATTAATATAGTGGAATTTGTCAATACACTCCAGTGAAACGTTGTATAATCTCTGTAATGTATTCCCTAATGATATTGAGATTTCTAGAAATTACGACAATAACATTATTATAAACATTAATATTTAATCTCAAATTAAATTAATTCTTAAATTCTAACCAGTTAATCTCTATAAACACATTGACTATATTTATGTAGTAACTGAATATCACCTATGACCAGTTATATATATCAATTAATCAACACAACTTTAAAATATTAAGCAGGCTATAGAAATATTTAGATTAACAAAATATATCCCAATATTATAATAAGAATCTTAGCTCAAATTCAATAAATCTAATGGAATTTGTTGGAGATTGTTATTCAATAACTAGCCAAAAATAGCCTTTTATCACTTCAAGTAATCAACCAGAGAGACTTATATATTATCAACACAATAGCCAATTTATGTCAGATTCTTAAGAGATTTCACAGTAAATAAGAAAATTAATTTAGAAGTATGGATTGCAAAACCCCTCTTCCTAATAATGTTATTTAGCACTAATATATTTAATATATGAAGTACACTGGTCTAATTAATACTAGCGTTGCAACTATAAAGTACCTCTTTAAATGCCAGGTTCAATTAAACTACAGCAATAAAGAATATCTTTGCTTTAAAGGGACAGTTAAGTCCAAAAAAAAACTTTCATGTTTCAAATAGGGCATGTAATTTTAAACAACTTTCCAATTTACTTTTATCACCAATTTTGCTTTGTTCTCTTGGTATTCTTACTTGAAAGCTAAACCTAGGAGGTTCATATGCTAATCTCTTAGACCTTGAAGGCCGCCTCTAATCTAAATGCATTTTGATAGTTTTTCACCACTAGAGGGCATTTGTTCACGTGTTTCATATTGATAACATTGAGCTCATGCACGTGAATTTACCATGGAGACAGCTCTGATTGCGTAAATGCAAGTCTGTCAAAATAACTGAAATAAGGGGGCAGTCTGCTGAGGCTTAGATACAAGGTAATTACAGAGGTAAAACGTGAATAATTATAACTGTGTTGGTTATGCAAAACTGGGGAATTGGTAATTAAGGGATTATCTATCTTTGAAAACAACAAAAATTCTGGTGTTGACTGTCCCTTTAAAAGACTAAAAATATAACAACATCAAATCGCTTAATACATTACCAGATGACCAATATTTGAGAGTTCAGTCCTCAATCAGAATTATTTTCACTGTCATATAAGAGAATATGCACAAATTTGGAAGTGAATATTAGGCCCAATTTTGTTTGCTCTTTCGGTATAAAGAGTTTCCCATCAAAAATTTGTCTCACAAAGATATGTCTCACAAAGATGTATATTTCCCAGGCAGCAATTCAGCCAGTAAGACAGGCTAAGCACATCAACCAGCATTGACCCCGATTACTTCCTGCGCAAGTGTTTTTGTCTGTGATAAAACCCACCTCTTTTTCTAATCATCCAGTGAAATGTTTGGGTATGCCCTTTGAGTCTGAGCTTCTGATTGGCTACTGGGAAATGCCACTTTGTAATTCAATTCTCCCTAATTGAATATCTTTGGCTGCAATACCTCATATCGGATCCCGGGGGCAACAGGCAACTCAAATGTAGCTTTATTTGCAAAACCTTAACAGCATTTCAACTATATATATTTTATAGAGATGTATATTCAATACATTTATAATTTCATAGTTTTAATAAACTATATGTTCAATATATGGCTCATCTAATCTAACTGAGCATGTAATTTTAAGACTAAGCATGAGTATATTGATTTAGTATGTATTCTTATACATTTAAATATTAGACCTGTGCATGATATTAAATCTATATAATATACATATACATATATATATATATATATATATATATATATATATATATATACTTCCTACTGATAATGTCTTAAGAGATGTGCTGTCATGTTTCTATATGCCATACATATCTCCAATAGAATTCTGATTTCAGCAATTAAATCATGACAGATATAGATGAGCATTATAATTATTGACTATTTAATATTCTGCTGTTATATCGCCACATTTTCGAGTCATTTCCATATTCCATACGTACCTGCACTTGGAATTCTGTTGGAACCAATATCATTATAGATTTATTTATATATATTTATATTATTTCATTTGCCAGGAATATATTGTATATCTGTGGATATCACTTTAATATTGAGTATATTATATAAACCACAGACACATCTCCCAAGTGCCTTAAATATACATTTTTTACAATACTGATGTACATATAAAACATCTGAACAATATTACATTTTAATTTTTTTTATATGAATTTTTAACTTCTCGTTCTGATATTAAGATTTAAGCTGCCACCCAGTCTGGGAATCTGTGTATTGAGAAGGCTCAAGGAATAATTAACACTTAACTGTAAATGTTTACCTTTCCTGGAAGCTTGTGCTTCAAAGAAGTGATCACTTAAAGACTTCTAGGCTGCGGTCCACAGGGGTTCCTGTGATCTAGGTAATAGGTTTCTTAGGCCAAATGAATTTAAAGATTTTTATCTGGGGAAACCATAAAACAAAAACTCTATTGAAATGACCTCTTTTCTGAGACCGTGATCAAAGGTTTTTGAGGCGTGACATTATCTCTTACAGTTTGGGACACATGTTTGCTCTCTGGAACACACACACCACATTTTCGCTTTAGAAGTCCTGGTTAGTGTACATCTAAACAGCAGAAGGTCTGAGTAAACATACTTTCTTTCTGTGCAGTGTATCTTAATCAGTAAGGGGGGTCAATATCACCCATTTCAGGTTTATTGGTAGAGAGAACTGTATCATTATAGATGTCAAGACATTTTTATATCGAAGAGAATATATATATATATATATATATATATATATATATAAATTAATTAGTAATTGGTAGATTTACAAAGTCACTAACCTTTAACATGACATAATTCTCCCTTTCCATTCCACTATATTTAGGACACATGTATTGGAATTGACTTAAAACCCATGTAATTGGTGAGTGTACTGACAGTATATGCGTTATAGACAGTCTTCCCAGAAGAGAGTCCATTATTCTTCAATCCTCATATTTATGCTCTTTAGCCAGATATCTTATTCATCTATTAAACTACAACACTTCATGAGTGTGTTTGGGGAAATTACATTTTATTCTCCCTCTATGACTTGGAGTTGGGACCTAGGATGGCACGCTCACAGCTGATTATTATGGACCCATTTATCCATGAAAGTATAATTTTTAGGGATCCTAATTTTATAGGCAACTAGGGATATTTTGTCAGTAATGACCATTCCATGATGGAAGAAACTTCTTCTCCTTAACCTGATCCCTTCCAAAGTTATTTCATATTCCTTTTTGGAAGTCTTGAGGTCATAATAAGTTTTAGCGGCAGTTGCGGCCTTCTCTATGTTCTGGTCTGATGTACGATACAGTAAATGTTGAGATAGAACAATTCTTCTACCAGTCATCAATTCAAAAGGTTACATCTTAGTAGCACTACTTGGAGTATATCCCAGTACTTACCTGTTTCACTCACAAACGTTTTGAGTATTTTGACAATGGACTGGTTGTAATGCTCTACACCACCACTAGAGGCAGCTCTATATACAATATGGAGCTTTCTTTAAAACCCTAGTATTTTCCACATTTTTGGCATCACTTCACTAGTGAAGTGGGTCCCCTGATCGGATTCGAGTCACTCGGGTAAGCCAAATCTTGGAAAACTTGTGGTTAATGAGCAATGCAGCGCATGTTTCAGCACTATTATTAGGGGCACTGATGCACTCTACCTATTTAGTGAATAGGCATGTTACTGTCAACATGTATCTGTTACCTCTTGATGACCTAGTTACTGGACCAATAAAATCAATTTGTATATCTGACCATGGCATTACCATCCCCCATTTCTGCAATGGCGCTTTATGCATTGGCGCAGTGGGTTGGAACTGTGGACAGATTAAACAACCTTGATAGTAGGTTTGAACATCCTTCAACATATGCGGCCAAAAGGCGTAGTCACGCAATATTTCATATGTTAATTTGGCACCACGATGGCCAGATGCGGGAGCATTATAGGCATGTTGAAGCATGAGACCCCTGAACTGGGTAGGTACCACCCATTGTTGGATACCTGTTCTAATTAACAAACCATCCTGTAATTTGAATTGTGATTTGGACTTAATTAAGATTCTAAGATCTTCCTTACCAATACAGTCATCTTTTGACATGGGGTTGTTTTCAGGATTTCCTATATGTTTATTGAAAATACCTATAATGGGGTCTTCTTTTTGACTAGTGATCAGGTCCTCACTAGGAGAATCCTGACTCCATTGTACCAGGTTAGGCTCATTTTGTTGTTTAGCCTGTTTTCTTGTAAAGGCTTCTATGTGAATTGCACCCATTAAGTGGTCAATATTAAGGAGCTCGCCAATTATGGCTCCTTTTTTGGCTAATGAATCTGCAAGATCATTCCCTTCCTTATCAGGACCTTGAATTCTGGAATGACCCTTGCTCTTTTTCCAGTCTATAGTTAACCCATTGGAAACCACTAATTTATCAATCACGCAGAACAACTTACCATGACTGGTTTGTTGTTAGTTTTCTGCATGCCATTTCTTTTCCATGTTGGCAGGTATTCAACAAAACTGTCATGCACATAATTTGAGTCAGTAATGATCACAAATTCATGAATACTTTGTTCAACAGCCATTTCAATGGTTTTTAAAATAGCAGTTAGTTCTGCAACTTGACTGGATCTTGGTCCAATGTTGAACCCTACAAAAGTATTTGGGAATCTGTTTGCCCAAGCTATACCAATACCAGCGACTAATCTGCGCTTATTATCAACTGTGGCATGGTAAGAACATCCATCAACATACACCCAAGTTAATGTTTGACAATGGTCCTCATTGTATATTTTATATGGGGAAAGCAATTGTTCCTCCAGGAAATCATCTTTTATTAACTTTTCCCCATGATCTTTAGCAATACAGTCATGGAGCATAGCAAGCCCCTTGTAAGGAAAAAGTCCAAGCTGTTATGCAACTATTGGAGAAGTTCCAAAATCTTATTTTATCACTTTGAAAATAAAGCAAAGGCTGGTGGGCCGTTTCTACAATAATTTTCTTGCCTTGTATGTAGCTGCGGAAATTTTGTAGAGCCCATACAGTAGATAAGAGGGCTTTTTCGCAATCATTACATTTTATTTCTACAGGGGATAAAGTTTTGCTCGCATAAGCAATAACTTTGGTTAAATTGTCATGTTTTTGGTATAAAACAGCACTCATGCTTACATCTGTGTAACCTGTCTCTAGTTAGAAAGGTTTACCGCCTTCAGGGTAAGCTAAGCCATGTGCTTGAGTGAGTTTTCTCTTCTGCTCTCTTATGGCTGTCTCTTGAGCCTCACTCAAGTTCCACACTAAATCCTTCTTTAGAAGATATAGCAGTGGTTTAGCTAATTCTGCATAATTATCAATTCATTTGCGAGAATAATTTGTCATACCCAGGAATGATCTTAATTCCTTTAAGTTAGTGGGGTTCAAATTTATTATGGCTTCAACTTTTTTCTTCTGGGAATTTAACCCAACAGAAGTAACTTCATGTCCCAAGAAGTTTACTCGAGTACCGCACCATTGAGCTTTTTGTAGGGATAATTTGACACCTGCCCTTTTAAGTTGGCTGAGGACGTTTAAGCTCTGTGATGTGTTTTTCAAAGTCTGTGCTTTTGATTAACACATCATCAACATAGGATAGCATTCCCCTTTCTAGTGCATCAGGCTTAGCCTTATGCATGAATACTGCAAATTCATGTCCTGAATTTATGTATCCAAACAGAAGTCTTTGGAATGCGTATTGGACCTTCTGGAATGAAAACGCTAGCTTATACTGGTCTTCCTCATGTACCTTTTTGGTCCAATATCCCTGCGCACAATCAATGGCAGTAAATATCTTAGATCCCTGCATCTGCGCTAGGCACTGGTCAATGTATGGCACAGGCCAACCAGATATGTTCACCCGTTTGTTTAGCTGTCTTAAGTCAGCACACAAACACCATTGTCCATTGGGTTTAAGAATAACTAGAAAAGGATTATTATAAGAGCTATGCAACTGTCTGATGATACCCCTTTCTTGTAAGTTACTTATGATTACTGCAAGAGAATCATATTAGGCTAAACAGAGTCTGTACTGTTTAACAAATACAGGTGTTGCATTGGTATCTGTTTGGATTCTTGCAATGTGTAGGTCTGTAGTCCCACAGTCATAAGAATCTCTAGCAAAAATATCCTTGTACTCCATCAGGAGTTCTCGTAGCTGTTGGCGTTCATCATCACTGGAACAGCCATTAGATAAGGATATTTGCTCTTTGACTATTTGCTGAAATCCTGGAATGGTTTCAGGCTGTCCTATCTCATAGGCTTCTTCAAGCCTAGATGTGAGGTCCCCTTGATTATAATTTACATTACCTCCAGGATTCTGGGTATTGGGGTATTCTTGCTCTATGATCGGTTGATCAAATACCAGGGAGGCTTCTTCAATTTTACAGATGCCTTCTTCTGAGCTGAAAGGGTAAGTAGATTGAATTGTAAATAATCCTTCTGGCATGGATGCAAAGGATTGTTCTATTAACTGTTCTTCAGTTAAGTACCTTTCAGGTATTAGCCCGATTACATTATTTTGGAATCCAAAAGTATAACTGGATTCCAGAGCATATCCTATGGTAGCTAATGCTTCAACATCTGGTCATCGTGGTGCCAAACTCACGTATGAAATATTGCGTGACTACGCTTTTTGGCCACACATGTTGAAAGATGTTCAAACCTACTGTCAAGGTTGTTTAATCTGCCCACAGTTCCAACCCACTGCACCAACGCATAGAACGCCATTGAGGAAAAGGGGGATGGTAATGCCATGGTCAGATATACATATTGATTTAATTGGTCCAGTAACTAGGTCATCAAGAGGTAACAAATACATGTTAACAGTGACATGCCTGTTCACTAAATGGGTAGAGTGCATCAGTGCACCTAACAATAGTGCTGAAATGCTGAAACATGCGCAGTTTCACGTGTTTTCCAGATTTGGTTTACCCCAAAGAATCGAATCAAATTGGAGATCCCACTTCACTAGCGAAATGATGACCAAAATGTGGAAAATACTAGGGGTAAAAAGAAAGCTCCATATTGCTTATAGAGCTGCCTCAAGTGGTGGTGTAGAGCGTTACAACCAGTCCATTGTTAAAATCCTCAAAAAGTTTGTGAGTGAAACGGGTAAAGACTGGGATGTAAAACTACCTCTAGTCTTAATGGCATTAAAAGCAACTCCAAGTAGTGCTACCAAGATGTCACCTTTGGAACTGATGACTGGTAGAAGAATGGTTCTACCTCAACATCTACTGTACCGTACATCAGACAAAAATTTGATAAACGCTGCCAATACACATCAATAGGTGGAGAACCTAAGAAAACATCTGCAATATGCCTTTGTATTTGCTAAGGAACTTAGAGAAAGCTGCAACTGCCACTAAAACCTATTATGATCTCAAAACGTGGCCTATAAAATACGGATCCCCAAAAATGAAAGTTTCATCGATAAATGGGTCCATATCAATCAGTTGCGAGTGTGTCATCCTAGGTCCCAACTACAAGTCATAGAGGGAGAATGAAGTGTCATATCCCCAAATACACTAAAGACATACTGTAGTTTAAAGATGCCTAGCTTATAAGCATGAAGGCTCAAAAATGACGGACTCTCTACATAGAAGACTGTCTATGATGCGTACGGTCAACATCCTCACCAAATACCATTAACTTTAAGCCAATTTAAATACATGTGTCCTACATCACACTCACATTTAAAATTGGAAGGGGGATTTATGTCAAGGTATATGTAAAGATTAATATATATATATTATTATATATTTGGCTAATCAGTACCAAATGATTCATTCATTCATAAAACATTGAATACTTTGACTAACCAAATTCAATCCTCCCCCACTGCTGTGATCACACAGGATGGGTCACAAAGTCATTTAGGAATGTTATAAAAGTGATATTGAGAAAGAGCAGCGTTTTATAGCTTAAATTAAAAGATAACATAGCTTTTGAATCTCACAGCCCTGTAGGGGGTAACAACCAAATTAGCAAACAAGGACCGATGGTCAAACACATCCTGGAATGTATGGAGACAGCATTCTGAGCATAAATCAGATAATCAAGTGAAATTCTGACTACATAGTGATTAGCATAGACTTGTTTAATTACCCCTGCCGTGTATGGAGACAATGAAAATTGACCAGCAAAGACACATGTTATAGTGTAACTACTTGAATTCAAAACATTTTTTTATACAGCCTGAAAATTTAAATAACTATATAACAATGTATAATCTGCTGGATTTTTGTATAATTTTAAACACTGCATAGAAATGAATGTGTGTGTATATATATATATATATATATATATATATATATATATATATATATATATTGGAAGCATATAATGTTTTAGGATTTAAAATGAGCATTCTAACAATTATCTCTTTCATTCCAGGCATCTAAGAAGAACATATCTAATTGATATTTTAAATGATATCCGGTGTATTTTATCCTCTCAAAGAGAGATATACAGATATGAAATATTAATCTGTATGGAATAATAACCTCTGTATCTCTTTATTTTGCAGACATATAATAACAAGATGTCCTATGAATATGGACCATAGACAAGATTCATGCATTCAGGATTTATTAGAAATATGGAATTTATTATATTCATGTTGGGATACAGTGCATTACTGAATATAAAACATGCTGTATTTGTATGAATATATATATCAGGATTTTAAATTCTATTAATTTTGGAATAGTTAGCAATATAAATTACTTTACTGTAATATAATATTAAAAAGAATTTGATGTTTCATATTAAAATAATCAAGAAATTGACATGATACTACCCTGTCTGGAATTTAGGTTGTAAGTGATTGATGCAAAAAGTTATGGTCTGATAAATGAATTGATCACTTTATAAAAATGTATTAAATTGTTAAAAATGTTAGTAATGGTTAAATGAATCTGTTTGTTTGTCTGCTGCCCCCCTATGGCCAAAATCCGGTATTAAAAAAAAAAACTTGACTGTTAAAATATACTTCCCAGATGAACAAATCCATGTTCAGTTTCAAAGGGTCAATCCGAGACAAGCTTCCGTTGGGCGTTTCCAATCTCACCAATGATGGTACTGATCAAAAAAGGGGAGGGGTGAGATCAGATGATTTAACCCCAAGCATAGAGAGAGAAAGGGGGCTGCTGGCTAACTCTTGCTAACTTTGGCTGGTAAACTGTTTTGCTAAAATCCTGGACGAATAACTGCTGCAGTTATTATAAGCAAACAGCTACTTTTATTCTCCATATGCAACAATACTCCAATTTTTGGTATTCGGAGGTGAGATTGAACCTGTTGAGAAATATTGGATATCGATTTGTTTTATCTGGGTAAAGTATTCAAAGGTAATTGGTAAAACCATAGTCAAATTGTAAGTAATAGATTAAAGAGAGCAGTTTGTATTTTAAACTGTGTTTCATAGTCTTGAATAGCTTTTAGCCTGCCTTTTTGTATGCAAAACATTTAAAACAAACATGCATTGTTGCTGTATGTAGCAGACTTAAAGAAATAAATTGTATTTTAACCTTGTATTCATAGCCTGTGTAGTTTAAACTAACTGTTCACATATAGAATATGTATATAATCTCTGGTATTTCAATTAGAGTGTATATTGTCCTATAGTTTACCTAAGCACTGTTAAAATTGTACCAGTCTGGATGTTAGTAGGTAATATCTTGGAATCTCTTTGTGTTAATTGAATGAAATTCAATTTTGAATAAGGCTAGTTTTAAAGGTAAACTTTTATGAACTTTGCATAGCATATTTTAATAGTTTCAAACGTGCATAATATTGATTCATATTCTGGTTCCTACAAATATATTTCAATGTGTTTATAGATATTAACTAATAAAAAGATTTCAGGAATTTATATTAATTGTATTGTCTTAGTATATGCATATTTGATTGTGGGTTTATTTTAACCCTTTGAGTGCTAAGTACTTTCCCACCTGGGTGCAAAGGTGATTTTTTTTTTTAAACTTTTGTATTTTCTTTTCCAGATCCATAAGCTTAGGCAATTACCTTTCCAACGGTGGGTCTTGGGGGTCTGTAGCTGCTTAGATGTCTGAGATACAGGTGTCTAAGCAGCATGCCCCCATTCCCTATACTTTGTATTGTAAATTTTTAATAAAGTTGAGTGGTGACGTCATCACGTCATTGCGCGTGACGTCACCGCGCAAAATGTGAAGCCCCAGCGGGGTAGGAGCGGGTGGGAGCCCCCAGATCTCCCTCAAGGTGGGAGAGTGCTAGCGACGGCTCTGAGCCGTCATTAGCACCAGAGTGGGAAACTCGGCGACGGCTCAGAGCCGTCGTTGGCACTCAAGGGGTTAAAGAATAATTATAACCTGTGTTATAGTGTTATAACCTGGCCATATACTGACAGCTCCTTTGGATAAGGTGATATCCTGTGGGGTCATGTTATGCACAATTACATGAATTGGAATAGTTCCAATATTTACCATAGGAGTATGGGTCATTGTTATACCCAGATTTTGCATTCTCTGGGAGATGCATATTAGCGCTTCAGAAGTTTTTAACTTCTGACCTATTTTTACCTGTAAGGGTAAGATAAATTTATCAGCCCCAGCAGGGATTACAGTATCATTAGACACCTGCATATTCACAGCATATGGCATTTGCTGGTTTGATTTCAGGGCTGCATTTTCATCCTGAGATACCTCAGGGTCCCCCTTTAACCTGCTCCAGAGGCAAAGGTTAAAGGGACACTGAACCCAAATTTTTATTTCATGATTCAGATAGAGCATGACATTTTAAGCAACTTTCTAATTTACTCATATTATCAAATTTTCTTCATTATCTTGGTATCTTTATTTGAAATGCAAGAATGTAAGTTTAGATGATGGCCCATTTTTGGTGAACAACCTGTTATTCTTGCTGATTGGTGGATAAATTCAGAGTGCTGAACCAAAAAAAAAAAAAGCTTAGATGCTTTCTTTTTCAAATAAAGATAGCAAGAGAACTGTCAGGGTGCCAAGAATCAGACTGAAACGAGAAGTGCAAAAATAATCACACCTTTATTAATAGCAAAAAATAATAAAAAGTCCAATAAGTCAAATAACAAGCCAGGAGTCTAAACCAGAGCTGGTAGTCAGACGAGCCGAGTCAGGAGCCAAAGCGAATAGTCAGACGAGCCGGAATCAGGAACAAGGAAAACAGCAGAGTCAGGAACAAGCCAGGGATCAGGAACTAGGAAGGACGTCAGGCAGCCAGGTAAAACACAGGAGCTCTCACAAACAGGTCTGAGACAACGCAAGGGCAAAGCATACTGAACAGAGGCCCTTTAAATAATAAGTGATGGGGGCGGAGCCTGGAGCCGAAAGCAGATGGAGCCGTAATCTAGGAGCTCCGTGCAATACTGCCCAAATGTGATCTTTTGAGGGGCAAGAAAAGTCGCAAACCGGACTGAAAAAGTCAGTGAGTGTGAGGTGATCATAGATCAAACACGCTACAAGCTGTGCCGGATACCCACAAGTGCACTAAGCAATTATGCAGCGGAGGCTGTGAGAAGCCGGTCGCCATCTTGGCCACGAGGGAATACCGCTAACACGGAACAGAGCCTGTGAGACAGATCGATTCAGGCGGATGAGGGGTAAATAAATACACCAAACCAACCATAAAAGCACGATCGGACACACAAGCAAACAATAAGAAGCTTTTTAGGTCAAGATTCTTGGGGATAAAATGCTAAACAGATAATGAAAGCGGGTTAAGAGACATAACAATATGGGGCAGATACTATAAACGGACATACATTACAAAAAAGCTGCACACCTTATAACTCTAAATGGGTCCCTACATATGAAAGATACCCCAATGCCACAAGCAGAAAACCCATAATATAAGCACATAAGAATCTAAATAAACAGATTGCAGACAGCGAGATGTATGGCAGGAAACTGTACTTTATTGGCAAAACTCATAATATTGACACTACTATGCAAGTATAAAAGGATATCTTGAAATCTGTTTGTAAAAGAATATATATGTAAATAAGAGACTCTCAAAAGCTGCATGGCTGTATCTAAAATGTTATGCATAGCTGCAATGCAATAAAGCTATTAACTATATCTGTTAAGGCAAAGGACTCTGGCTGACATTCATGTAAACCTCTACTACTCTGGGAGCTAAGATGTATGTTAGACCCTGAAGTATAAAGATATTTGACCAAAAAGAGCCCATAGCAACCAGGGCAGCCTGACAGCGATTATATCTTAACAAACACATTATTCACAACTGTTTTGCAACCTAGAGTCAATCAAAGAAAAAGTAAATATAACTAATACGCTAGTTCCTTGTTGTTACTATTGCCAAAAGCAGCCATATACAAAGAATAAGGTAGACATACTACTCTGTTGATTAATATCTTAAAAACCACTATGTCGGCCAGGAAGCAAAATAAAGCAGCTCTGGGGCCCAAAACACCAGCAGCAAACCTCTTTTTTAAACCTGTCAAAGGAGATAAACTTTCAGAAACTGCTAACCACATTACAGAGGAAGATATGGACTCTGAAACTGATTCACAAATTAACGACGATGACTTGATCCCTACCACAAGAGCTGACCTCAAAGCCTTAGTGTCCAAACAAGACCTCAGTAAGAACTTCGACAAGCTCTGGGAAAAATTTGATGCATTCCAGAACACTTTTACCAACAGTTTAGCAGAGATAAAACAAGACATCACAGAACTGGGAACTAGAGTAGCCACCCTAGAGGAATCTGAGACCACTATTACAGATGATTTGACAACGGTGCAGCACAATCTATCTGCTCAACAGCAAGAAATGAAGGATATGCAAGACAAATTAGAAGATCTTGAAAATAGGAGCCGCAGATGCAATCTACGGTTGAAAGGGATCCCAGAGTCTGTAATGGCAGATGAATTACCTATCTATCTCCATCAGCTCTTCCAGGCAATCACTGGTGAGGTTGAAGACGGGAAGTTTCAGCTAGAAAGAGCCCACAGAGCGTTACGGTCCAAGCCAAAAGAAGATGCTCCACCGAGAGATGTGATTATTAAATTTTACAGATTCCCAGAAAAAGAAGCAATACTTGCAGCTGCAAGAAAAAACCCTACTTTTAAGTTTCAAGGGACAGTAATCCAATTCTTTCAAGACCTATGTGTCAAAACTTTACAGAGAAGAAGCCAATTAAAACCGCTTACCACACTCTTGAGGAAACACCAAATACTATACCGCTGGGGATTCCCCTTCAGCTTGTATATCTTACACAATGGCAGAACTCTAAACCTTAAAGAGCCGACAGAAATTCCGGCGATCTGCACCAATCTCCAATTGGAAGCTCCGGAAGTACCACAGATGCAAACTGTGGAAGAATCACTGCAACAGTCCTCTGGATCCAACCATCCACAAAGACAAAGATGGACAAGAGTGCCGAAAAGGAAGGCCAAGTCTTGAAGCTCCTTTTATACCATCTCATCCAGGATTCGCTACATATGTCCCACACTTGGATAGTGTGGATGGGTGAGATAATACCTTTTTCCTTTGCTACATCATTTTCAACCAGGTAGCAGATTCGCAATGATATGTAGGAAAGAACATGTACTTTTAAGACTCCTCACTAAAATAAGTTCTGAGAAAGAGACTTAACAGAGGGGAAATGTATTTTACCTAATATGCCCCTTGACATGAATAGGGGAGGGTAAGAAATGATGGGATTAAGTTAAGTAAGAATCCATGCAGAAAAGCATTATAACAGGACTTTTCTTTGCTTAATATTTACTAACTGGCAGTAGGGGTGCAAAATACCCAAAGACTGTTGTTTTCATCAAAGGGGGGGGGGGAGGGGATTTTCTCTGTCGCTCTTAGTTTTACAACATCTGTTAAATGTATTACTGTTTGAAGACAGACTTGTCTTTGTTTTGATTTTTGTTTCTACACTTGTTTATATTTTTTGTTATTGTTTCGCCTGTACTAGGGATTGGATCCAAAAAAGAAGCAAACATAAGCAGCTCTTATGGCTGAAGGTATGGCACATGAAGGCGGATCCGGGAGGGGGGCCCCTCACTCAGGTATGTAGACAATGACTGGGGACATAAGACTTATTTCACATAACACAAGAGGCCTTAACACAGACATTAAACGTAGAACGGCATTAAGCCAATATGCTAGTCTAAAGGCCAACGTTATATTTTTACAGGAAACACACTTCACTAAAGAAATAGTACCGAAATACTGGTCATGATGCTATACGCAACATTACCACTCCACTACAGATAAGAAAAAAAGGGGAGTATCAATCTTGATACATCAATCTCTAGGGTTTATAGTTGAACAGACTATCAAAGACCCAGAAGGAAGGTTTCTGGTATTGCGGGGGCGACTGCGGGATAAACAAATAATCCTGTGTAATATATATGCACCAAATGAAACACGAACATCCTTCTTTGCTAATATCACTTATATACTAACTCAATGGTCACAGGCTAGGATATTGCTAGGAGGGGATTTTAATATTTCAATGTATGCTCATCAAGACACGAAAGATTCAAAGCTGACTCAGAAGCAGTTGAGACACAACTCCTTAGTTAAAAAAATAAAAGAGATTCTCTTATCCCATAACCTAATAGACTCCTGGGACACTTTGTACGGTAGAACTGCAGACTATACCTATTACTCCCATGCACATAGGTCTTACTCTAAGTTAGACTACATCTACCTGAGCCAGATTTGGATCCCGGATTTAGTGTCTTCTACATTACACGCATGCTCGTGGTCAGACCATTCTATAGTACAAGTACACATTAAAGATACATTTCATACTAGCCCGACACGGTCCTGGACGTATGATTCTTTTGTATTACAGAACCCAGGCATACATAACTCTATGACTAAAGCATTAACGGAGTACTGGGAATTAAACACAGGTACCACCTCTAACCCGATTAACGCATGGGCAGCACACAAACCATTTATTAGAGGTCTACTTATTAAAGAAAAATCTATTCTTAATAAGGCTAACAGACACTTAGTCGACTCACTCCAAACCCAGATAGACACCCTCACTACACTTCATCAACAAAATCTTTCAACAGAAGTATTTCTAGAACTCCAAACTAAAAGATCGGAATTAGCAACTATTATGAACAAAGCATCTCTAAAAGCAGCTCACAGACTAAGGTCACAATACTTCTTATACTCCAATAAACCAGACAAATACTTAGCGCATAAGCTTAGGGAGAAAACAAAATCTATCACAATACCGTATCAACAACTAACAGATGGTACATACACTTCAAACCCCCAAGAGATTGCGAATAGTTTCGCGCAATATTACGCACACCTCTATGATGGGGAAAAAACAGTACACAATGATCACACAAAAAATCTGTTACACAAATTTCTAGACACTGCTGCACTCGAACGCATTACTGAAAATATTAAGGATGAAATGAATGCGAAGGTGTCGACCAGGGAGGTACTCATGGCCATTAAGGAATTAAAACCAGGTAAAGCGGCAGGCCCTGATGGGTTTCCGGGAGAGTACTATCAGCTTTTCAAAACAACCCTAATCCCGCATGTAGTGACATTTTGTAATGACATCCTACAGGGCAAAGAAATCCCAACAGAAATTTTACAGGCCAAAATAGTGGTAATCCCCAAACCAGGTAAAAATCCTAAACTGTGTCAAAGTTATCGACCCATATCCCTAATCAATCAAGACATAAAAATCCTCACCAAAATTTTAGCAAACCGTCTTAAAACACACTTACCTGATCTGGTTCATCCGGATCAGGTGGGGTTTATTATGGACAGAGAAGCCCCAGACAATACGAGGCGCATGATCTCCCTGGTGGACTACCTTAACAGAATGCGAACGCCTTCTCTGATCCTATCATTGGATGCGGAGAAGGCGTTCGATAGGATAGACTGGGACTTCATGTTTGAGGTACTAGACAGAATGGGGTTTAGCGGCCCATTTATTCAAGCGCTTAGGAGCATATATTCCCACCCTACAGCACATATTAGAGCAGCAGGCTATCAATCTCAACTTATTAACATTCGCAATGGCACAAGGCAGGGCTGTCCCCTGTCGCCACTGCTATTTGCATTGTGTATAGAGCCACTAGCAGCGACAATTCGTCGGGACCCAGATGTCCACGGGGTCAGGGTGGGTGGAGAGGAATTTAAAATATCCCTATTTGCAGATGATGTCCTTCTTACCCTGACTAAACCGTTGACGTCTCTGACGCACTTATACCGAATATTAAAAGACTATTCTGATATTTCAGGATACAAAGTCAATTTAGATAAGAGTGAAGCTCTACCAATAGCACTCCCAAATCCCACAAAAAAACTTATTGACATCAATTTTACATTTAAATGGGTAAAGGAGGCACTTAAGTATCTGGGTATTAAAATCTCAAGTGACACTACAGAACTGTATAAATTAAACTACGTCCCCCTATATAAGACTATTAGAAAAGAGATAAACACTTGGAGGGCTGGAGGCTTCTCATGGTACGGCCGATTATCGGCCATTAAGATGAACATTCTCCCTCGGTTATTATATCTATTCAGGGCCCTTCCAATAAAAATTCCTCTAGTGGAACTTAAAAAACTACAATCGGATCTAATTAAATTTATTAGAGGTAACAAGAAGGCTAGAATTCCATCTCAAATACTAACACAACACAAACAACTAGGTGGAGTGGGGGTTCCAAACTTATTAAATTATTACCAGGCAGCAAGACTGGCGCAGACCACACTAATGGGTAAAAGGCCAAATGAACTAGTGTGGGTGCGAATAGAGACTCTGATGGCTGGCTACAAATATCCGGATGATATATTGTGGGATCAGCCAGGACAAATTTCTAAAAAGACACAAGCCTCGAAAGTGACAGTAGAGATGATGACGATGTGGAATACGCTATCGACGACCTTACAGATATTTCCGACAAATTCTCTAACAAGACCACTCAAAACACTTATTGGACAGGACTTTCACGGACAGATTGGGAAGTGGGAAAATAAGGGGCTTTACAGGGTGGCTGACTTCTTACATAACGGTAGTATTGCCACATTCCAACTGATACAGGAAAAGATATTACCAGAAAAACTACATTGGTTTTTGTATCTACAGATAGCATCAACAATCACAAAATTCATATCACAAAGTCGTAGACAGAATTTAACAACATTAGAAAGATACTCTAGCTCCAGTATAAGACACAAAAAAATTATTTCCCACATATATATCACGATACAGTCGACTAAAAACACTTCTAAAACATCCCTAATGGAGAAATGGGAAAGAGACACAAATACAATAAAGTCAAGGGAGGAATGGGAGACAATATTCCAAACTGCAGGGAAAGGCCTTTTGAGCGCAGACTTCAAAGAAAATTGTATCAAAACCATCTTCCGGTGGTACCTCACCCCAACAATCACAGTACATTACACCCAAAAAGGCAACAATTATTGCTACAGAGGTTGTGTAGAGACAGGAACCTATAAACACATGTGGTGGGATTGCCCACAGGTACAGCAGATATGGATTAGATTGTCTAGGCTGATAAGCGAGGTATTGTCTGAAAATATAAACCTGTCCATGTCTCAAGCACTGTTAAATGAACGGGTCAAACCATATAATAAGGCTATAAATACATTTATACGCACACTATGCACAGCTACCAGAATAAGCGTGGCCAGATACTGGAAAACAGGGACACCGGCTTGGGGGGAGGTATTGGAAAAAATTAAAAACACATACAAAATGTCTGAGTCGGCATCTTTCATACAGTCCAATCACAATCAATTTCTGAAAATATGGGAATACTGGATTCTGAAGGGATACTAAACCCACGTATATACTAAAACATGAGACCCAAACAAAGCAATCACAGACAGGGAACAAGGTTCATAAGGAGGTATGAGACGCTGACTGTGTGGACTGATCAGTGGACGGCTTGGGGGGGGGGGCCCTCCTCGGATCCGCAGCGGGCAAACCAATGAGACAGGCAAGTTGATGTTCAGGTTTTATTGTATTGTTCAAAAAATTGTTTTGTTTTGTTTTTTTTTTTCTTTTTTTTTGTTTTTGTTTTGTTAGTTTGCTTGTTTACCATCATGGGAGAAAATAGTTAACACTTACAGAGAAAGGAGGAGGAAGTTTGGATTATAAGAGATCTTTTTCTGCAATGCTGCTCATTCTTCTTTCTTGTTGAAAAATATACTTATATATGCAGAGACTATAAGGACATCCAAAGAAAATGTATATGGAGATGGAGATCTCTAAATGTAGGAGGGGAGGGGAGAGGGATCTACTTGAAATGTATGTTATGTGATATATTCTTCTACACGTTCTGCAATAAAAATTATTTCAACTAAATAATAAGTGATGACATCACAATTCTGAGACCGCATCCTGTCTCACATGGATGATGCACAACAGTCTGGCCATAAAAGGAAGTGCAGGCAATGAGCAGCATCCCCCACAATGCACCAAGACAGGAAGAGAGGTGAGTAAAATGGCTGCCAGCAGCACATGGCAAACACAACAGGGAAAAAACACTGACAGTACCCTCCCCTCAATGACCCCTCCCCCGCGGGAGGACAAAAGGCTTATTGGGGAAACGGCATGGAAGGCACAGAGGAGAGCAGGAGCATGAACATTCGAGGAGGGAACCCAAGAACGCTCCTCCGGACCGTAGCCCCTTCAGTGAACCAAATACTGTACACGGCCCCTGGACATACAAGAGTCAATAATGCTGCTGACCTCATACTCCTCATGGTTGTCAACAAGGATAGGACAGGGACGAGGCAACACAGTGGTAAACCAATTACAAACCAATGGTTTCAAGAGGGAGACATGAAAAACATTGGAGATGTGCATAGCAGGAGGAAGGTCAAGAGCGTAAACCACAGGATTAACCCGTCGGAGTATTCGAAAAGGAACAACATAACGGGGAGCCAATTTATTGGAAGGCACACGAAGGTTCAAGTTGCGGGAGGACAGCCAAACTCTCTCACCAACCTGGTAGGAAGGTGCGGGGAGACGCCTATGATCAGCCTGGAACTTTTGGCGCTGCATAGAACGATAAAGGCAATGCTTATTCTGCACCCACGTGGAACTGAGTTGCCGGAGATGCTCCTCCATAGCCGGAATACCCTGAGACATGAATGAATCGGGCAACAAGGATGGTTGAAACCCATAATTTGCCATGAATGGGGATAACTTGGAGGAAGTATTAATAGCACTATTACGCACAAACTCTGCCCAAGGTAACAGTTCAGACCAATTATTGTGGTGATCTGAGACATAGCAATGGAGGAACTGTTCCAGAGCTTGATTAGACCGTTCCGCAGCCCCATTGAATTGAGGGTGATATACCGAGGAGAAGGAAAGCTGGATCCCCATTTGAGAACAAAAAGAACGCCAAAATCTGGAGACAAACTGGCTACCCCATCCGACACTATCTCCTTGGGTAACCCATGTAAACGGAAGACCTCCCGGGCAAAAATTGAAGCAAGCTCCTGAGCAGTAGGCAGCTTCATCAAGGGAATGCAATGTGACATTTTAGAAAAACGGTCAACCATCATAAGGATAACAGTATTGCCATTGGAAACAGGGAGCTCGACAATGAAGTCCATCAAAAGATGTGTCCAAGGACGCTCACCATTAGCAATAGGTTGAAGAAGACCCACAGGAAGACGTTGAGGAGTCTTACTCTGTGCACAAACTGAGCAGGAGGCAACATACGCAGCAACATCAGAACGAAGACCTGGCCACCAGAATTGTCGAGTGACAGACCAAATCATTTGGTTCTTGCCTGGGTGACCTGTGGCTTTAGGATAGTGGTAAGTGTGCAAAAGTTTAGTTTGAAAATTCTCAGGAACAAAACACTTACCACTAGGTTTCTCAGGAGGTGAATTGATTTGTGCAGCCAGGATCTCCTCCCCCAAGGGAGAAGTCAAATTAGTACGTATGGTAGCAAAAATATGGTCAGGAGGTATAACAGGAGTAGGTACAGACTCCTCCTTGGACAGAGGCGAAAATTGTCGAGAGAGGGCATCAGCCCTAACATTCTTACTACCAGGCAGGTAGGAGACCACATAATTAAACCGAGACAAAAATAGCGCCCATCTGGCCTGTCGGGGCGACAAACGTTTTTCTTCAGATAGATAAGTTAAATTCTTGTGGTCAGTAAGAATGAGCACTGGCATGCTAGTACCCTCGAGAAGATGCCTCCATTCCTTAAGTGCTAAAATTATAGCCAGTAATTCCCTGTCGCCAATTTCATAATTGCACTCCGCTGGAGACAATTTCCTAGAGAAGAACCACAAGGATGCAAAGAACCGTCAGGCGTAGGACATTGAGACAAGAGGGCACCTACTCCAGTCTCAGATGCATCGACCTCAAGAACGAAAGTCAGGACAGGGTTAGGATGAGCCAGAACTGGAGCGGCAGCAAAGGCAGTCTTAAGACTATCAAAGGCCTTAATGGCAGTAGGTGACCAATGGAGTGTATCATTCTCTTTACTGGTCATGTCTGTGATAGGTTTGACCAAGGAAGAAAAGTTTTTAATAAACCTTCTATAGTAATTGGCGAACCCCAAAAAACGTTGAATAGACCGAAGACCAACTGGGCGAGGCCACTGCAGAACTGCAGATAACTTGTCAGGATCCATGGAGAACCCTGCAACGGAGATAACATAACCTAGGAAGGTTACTTGAGTCTGATGGAACTCACATTTCTCGAGTTTACAAAACAGGCCGTTCTCACGTAGTCTCTGAAGTACCCGTGTAACATCAGAACAATGAGCCTCAAGTGTGGGTGAGTGTATGAGGATGTTGTCTAAGTACACCACAACACACTGTTGCAACATATCTCGTAGGACATCATTAATAAGTTCCTGGAAAACAGCAGGAGCATTACATAGGCCAAAGGGCATTACAAGATACTCATAATGCCCGCTCCTGGTGTTAAATGCTGTTTTCCATTCGTGGCCCTCCTTAATCCTAATGAGATTGTACGCTCCTCTCAAATCAAGTTTAGTAAAGACCGTAGCTCCCTTGAGGCAGTCAAAGAGTTTAGTAATAAGCGGAATAGGGCAAGCATTCTTAATGGTAAGATGATTAAGACCCCTATAATCGATACATGGTCTTAACTCGCCACCCTTTTTCTTCACAAAGAATAAGCCAGCCCCTGCAGGAGAGCAGGATTTGCAGATGATCCCCCACGACAGAGCATCGGCAACATACTCCTCCATAGCACAATTCTCTGCAACAGACAGAGGGTACACCCGGTCCTGAGGAGGAATGGCTCCGGGTTGCAGGTCTATGGCACAATCGTAAGACCGGTGAGGAGGCAACGTACCGGCACGCACCTTGTCAAACACGTCTAGGAACTCTCGGTACTCCTCTGGCAATTGAGATACCGAAGAAGTGCACAAGACTTTAACTGGTTTCCGAAGACAAGTGGAAATATATTGCGGGGACCATGACAACATTTCGGACCTGCGCCAGTCGAGACTGGGATTGTGCTTTTGGAGCCAGGGATAACCCAGAACAACCGGAAAATGCGGAGAGTTTATCACCTGGAACTGGAGGGTTTCAAACTGGAGAGCCCCAACAGCCATGGACAACGGAGCAGTTTCGTGAGTAACGAGTGTGGGCTAAAGGCGCTGCCATCAATAGCCTCAATAGCAAGCGGAATGGACCGAGGCAAAACAGGAATGGAGTGCTTTGATACAAAAGCACTGTCAATGAAATAGCCCGCAGCACCGGAGTCAACAAGAGCCTGAGTGACTATGGAGGAGTCCACCCAGGAAAGGACAACCGTGACCAAAGGTTTCTCCTTAAGTGGTTCCGGGGACGAGGATAAGCCACCCAAGGTCTGCCCCCGACAGGTGTGAGTGTTTCCCGGCGGTGTAGGACAAGACTTCAAAAGGTGGCCCTGTAACCCTCAATAGAGGCAGAGCCCCTCCCTCCTCCTAAAGGCCCTCTCCGCCGCGAAGAGACGCATGAATCCCAGCTGCATCAGCGCAGCAGTACCTGGTGACCAGGAGGCATGGGAGGAGAGGGAGGCATGGGTGGGAACGAACACGTAGGAGACAATGGAACAGGAGGCTTCCACAAGTGCTCCTTGAAATAGGGCCTCTCTCTGAGTCTGATGTCAATTAGGATCAAAAAAGACACCAATGCCTCAAGATCCTCTGGTAAATCTCTGGCAGCAACTTCGTCTTTGATTGCATCAGAGAGCCCATGAAAGAAGGCGGCAACAAGGGCTTCATTGTTCCAACCTACCTGTGCGGCAAGCATACGGAACTCAATAGCATACTGAGCAACAGATCTTGTACCTTGCTGAATGGACATGAGTCGTTTAGCAGCAGAGGAGGGCCGGAACATCAAATACCCTTTGAAAGGAGGCCACAAATTCAGGGTAATTAGAAATCACAGGTTTATTAGTCTCCCACAAAGGATTAGCCCTGTGTCAGAGAGTAACGAGATGAGAAATCCCACCTTAGCTCTGTCAGAGGGAAATGCCTGAGGTAACATCTCAAAGTAAATGCCCACCTGGTTCAAAAACCCTCTGCACTGAATAGGATCGCCTCCATATCGCTGAGGTAGAGGTGCAGAACTAGACATGCTCCTGGTAGGCATAGGTGCAGCAGCGGAAACAGGAGCAGCCATAACTTGCGGGACACTTTGGTCCAAATGTGCAGTGCGAGTCAGCAGGGTTTGCAGGGCTAGTGCAAATTGATCCAAGCGGTGATCCTGTTCATCCATCCTGGAAATGATGGCAGGTAAAGGTGGATTATTAGCACCATCAGGATTCATGGCCCTTGCGTAATGTCAGGGTGCCAGGAATCAGACTGAGACGAGAAGTGCAAAATAACAAGCCAGGAGTCAAAACCAGAGCTGGTAGTCAGACGAGCCGAGTCAGGAGCCAAAGCGAATAGTCAGACGAGCCGGAATCAGGAACAAGGAAAACAGCAGAGTCAGGAACAAGCCAGGGATCAGGAACCAGGAAGGACGTCAGGCAGCCAGGTAAAACACAGGAGCTCTCACAAACAGGTCTGAGACAACGCAAGGGCAAAGCATACTGAACAGAGGCCCTTTAAATAATAAGTGATGACATCACAATTCTGAGACCGCATCCTGTCTCACATGGATGATGCACAACAGTCTGGCCATAAAAGGAAGTGCAGGCAATGAGCAGCATCCCCCACAATGCACCAAGACAGGAAGAGAGGTGAGTAAAATGGCTGCCAGCAGCACATGGCAAACACAACAGGGAAAAAACCCTGACAAGAACAAAGAAAAAATGATAATAGGAGTAAATTAAAAAGTTGCTTAAAATTACATGCTCTATCTGAATCTTGAAAGAAAAAAATTGGGTTCAGTGTCCCTTTAATCAAATCTATTTGTATGGCAAGAGATCATTGCCAATGTATATTTGATTCCTGTGTACTGCATCTGTGGGAATAAGGTTTAGGGACAACTGCAAAAGAAGAGATTAATTAATATTTCCAGTCTGGGGACATCTGTCATCATAGTCAGGCCTTTCCGTTGCTGGGCTGTAGGGAGAGAATTTGATTAGTATCATTATTAACATTCATTATTCCATTTGGTACTTCTCTACCCCCAGATAATAGCTGAGTATTTATGCTTGTGCCTCTGGCGCACTGTTGGCCACTGGTGGTACCCCTAAAAAAGGATACATTCACCGAATCAGTGATTCGTTAGTTAGGATCACGAGGTGTCGTCACGTTCACGCAACTCAGTTTAGTTTACGTACAAAATATTGGATTGTCAATACCATGACAACAACAGAACTTGTGGCGCTGAGTCAATGATAGACAATGCCAGCAAGGGGTATATCAATACACTGATTCGCTAGTTAAGGTCACGAGGTACTGTCACGTTTATGTCATTTACTATAGTTCACACACAGATTATTTCATTGTCAAAACTATGACAACAACTCGCTCTGTTGTGTCAGTAATAGGTAACGCCAATGAGGATAGTAAAGGTAAGGAGATTATCCTATTACACTTCACTTATGTTTTAGAGCGAGAGTTACGTCTAACACAAACACTAGGTAATACACTATAATAACAAAGCGGACTGTCAGTTCAAATCAACTTCTTGGCGATATTGGGGGCTATAAATGATTTTATATCATTTGAACTGAAATATAGATTTTTTTATACAAAATGCCAAACAATATACAAGGGTTATAGTTGATTTAAGTGCCCTATTTGAAAATGCATTATTATATGAGATGGAGAAACTGTTAAAGGATCAACATTCTAGTATTTACTATTATGTTATGGATGATGCACATATGTTGTAAAACTTGCTCTGGGATATGTTTAATATGATATTTGTTCAATGTGACATTTGGTGAAACATTGTTGTGTTTACCAATCACTGCTAAATTAGATGTTCAGGTGTGTTCGCACGCCCTTAGTAGGCGTCATGATTTCAATGATTGGCTGCACTTACCTTTTAAATGGTTTGTTTGTAACAAGGTACTTTATGCCTGAGGAAATGTCTATCTTTGGAGCCGAGAAATGCATTGCATATGCAGGGAGTATATTGTGCATGCGCCCTGACCCACCACTTGAATGTTTTTAAATTGATTTTAATAAATAATATTTTTTAACTACATAGTAAAGTGGGAGCACCTTGATTTTTGTCTGTATCATTTTTGATACCATTTGCACCTGAGCACCTCGAGATTCCTGCATTCGAAGTGGGCTTAATACCTTGGTGGAGCCAGAAGAGGGTGAACTGATACACCCAGAGCTATCAGCTTGCTTCTACTAGTACATAAGTGTACTTATACTAAATGTGAGTACTGAATTGGCTAACGACATTTTCTCATTTCAATATGTTGATCCACACGTGAGTTTTAACCGGATGAGTCTGTGAGGAGGAGATTTTGGCCAATGTTGGACACTTCTGGACATTACTGAATCTGTTTGTTCCAGTTGGATACCATAATATATTTGGGGACAGTGCACAGTAGTGTATTATTTTTACCTCATTATTTATATATATATATATATATATATATATATATATTGTCATCTATTTATATGTATTGTTCTTCATAGTATTGCTATATATACTAATATTTTATGTAGTGTGCGCCCCCTCTCTACCTTTTATCCTTTATAAAATCTTAGACTGTTTAAATCAAAATGGTTTAATTTTTACTTTGATGTCACTTTAAAAGGGACAGGAAAGTCAAAACTAAAGGGACAGTCTAGTCAAAATTAAACTTTCATGATTCAGATAGGGCATGCAATTTTAAACATCTCTCCAATTTACTTTTATAATCAAAATTTGCTTTGTTCTCTTGGTATTCTTAGCTGAAAGCTAAACCTAGGTAGGCTTATATGTTAATTTCTAAGCCCTTGAATGCCGCCTCTTATGTAAATGCATTTTATATTTTTCAAAGCTAGAGGGTGTTAGTTCATATGTGCCATATAGATAACATTGTGCTCCCGCCCATGTGGTTACTTATGAGAGGGCACTGATAGGCTAAAATGCAAGTCTGTTAAAAGAACTGAAATAAGGGGCAGTCTACAGAGGCTTAGATACAAGGTAATCACAGAGGTAAAACGTGTAGTAATATAACTGTGTTAGTTATGAAAAACTGGGGAATGGGTAATAAAGGGATTATCTATATTTTTAAACAATAACAACTTTGGAGTAGGCTGTCCCTTTAAACTTTCATGATTCAGATAAAGCATGACATTTTAAACAACTATTCAATTTATATCTATTTTGTAATCTGCTTCTTTCTCTTTGTATTACTTGTTAAAACGCTTACCTAGGTAGGCTCAGCAAAACACAACTGGGAGCTAGCTGCTGATTGGTGGCTGCACATATATTCCTGTTGTCATTGGCTAACTAGATATGATCATCTAACTCCCAGTAGTGCATTGCTGCTCTTTCAACAAAGGTTACTAAGACAAAGGAGCACATTTGAAAATAGAAGTAACCTGGAAAGTTGTTTAAAACGGTATGTTCTGTCTCAGTCATAAAAAGAAAAAACAATTGGTTTCAAGTCCCAAAATTCTTTGCCAAATCAAATTTTATATAAATTCAATTTATTCATAGATCTAAAGGATCTCTGTGATGAATATGAGTATTTTAATACATCTGTCTGTCTGTCTGTCTGTCTGTCTATCTATCTATCTATCTATCTAATCTATCTATCTAATCTATCCATCTATCCATCTATCCACCTATCTATCTATCTATCTATCTATCCATCCATCTATCTATCCATCTATCCACCTATTTATCTATCTATCTATCTATATATCATCTAATCTATCATCTATCCATCTATCTATCTATCTATCTATCTATCTATCCATCTATCTATCTATTCATCCATCCATCTATCTGTCTATCAATCATCTTCTATAAGGTATGCAAATGTGCACTCCTCCTCTTCCAATTTCCCATTAAACTGCACCTGTAACATTTTTATGAATTATAATACTTTACAGGTAATGAATCACAGAGTGACTTTCACCGAAATATAAATCTTAATGTGATCTAATCAGTCGGCCTAGAAATCCTCCTATAACATCCATCATATTGTCTAATAAACATGAAGAAGAGAACTGTCTTTGTTTCATTTTTCATATACTGCTAACAAATTTGCACCCACTCTTCTATCTTAAACAGATGCTTTGTGCTGCAGTATACTAATATTCACCTTCAGATGGACACTTTAAAGTAGTTACTTTTTACCTCTGCAAACTCCTGTCATAATGTTGCAGTGATTGTAGAGCAGTAGTTATACTTTTAAAGGAATAGGAAAGTCAAAATTAAACTTGCATGATTCAGATAGATTATGTAATTTTAAGACAGTTTTTAATTGACCGCTATTTTCAAATGTGCTTCTTTCTCTTGGTATCCCTTGTTGAAAAATAATATGCACATATCCCACACTAGTGGGAGCTATCTGCCGATTGGTGCCTGCACACATTTGTCTCTTGTGATTGACTAACTAGATGTGTTCAGCTAGCTGCCAGCAAGGCAATGATGTTCCTTCAGCAAAGGATAACAAGATAATGAAGCAAATTTGATCATATAATTTATTGAAAAGTTGTTTAAAATTGTATGTTCTATCCAAATCATGAAAGAATATGTTGGGGTTTAATAATTATCTAAATCTTGCAAAATTCTTGTCACAGAGAGATAACCCGACTCAGGATAACAAGATAATGAAGCAAATTTGATAATATAATTTATTGAAAAGTTGTTTAAAATTGTATGTTCTATCCAAATCATGAAAGAATATGTTGGGGTTTAATAATGACTCAGGATAACAAGATAATGAAGCAAATTTGATAATATAATTTATTGAAAAGTTGTTTAAAATTGTATGTTCTATCCAAATCATGAAAGAATATGTTGGGGTTTAATAATTATCTAAATCTTGCAAAATTCTTGTCAAAGAGAGATAACCCGACTCATGCTATGTAGAAGCACATTATAGCAAGAACCAATAGTCTCACGTCCCTAGCACCAACCAGGTTTCTCTCCCTTTCTGCCGAACTGCTAAATAAAAAGTTAGTTTGATCTATTTTCATTGGTGAGTATTGTATAGGAAAATGAGCACAGGGAAATTTATTTATGTAGAATTTATTTTCCAATATTAGTTTATATGCTCAGTAACTGGTAGTTTGATCTGTGATTTCTTATTTTTCTTGATTGTTTCTATTAACTTAAAGCTATTTAAATAAGTAAGTGAAGTCAGCAAATCAGTTTGAAAAAATGCCTAAGTTAGGCAAGCAATTTTCAGAGACCTTCATGGAAGCAAAAGATATATGGCCAAGGAGAAAGTAACCCATGTTATATGAATAGTTTAATATTGATGGTACAAGAAAATATAGTAGTAACACAATGGAAGAAATCAGGGCCGTCTTTAATATTGACTGGACCCTGGGCAAAAAAATTCTTGGCCCCCCCCCCATGCAATTTCGCTCTCCACCCCAACATCCCAAAAAACAACTAAATTAAAAAAAAAACAGAATTTATGCTTACCTGATAAATTTCTTTGTGATGTATTGAGTCCACGGATTCATCCATACTTGTGGGATATTCTCCTTCCCTACAGGAAGTGGCAGAGAGAGCACCCACAGCAGAGCTGTCTATATAGCTCCTGCCTTAGCGCCACCCTCCAGTCATTCGACCGAAGGCTAGGAAGAAAAAGGAGAAACTATAGGGTGCAGTGGTGACTGATGTTTTTTAAATAAAAATATACTACCTGTCTTAAATAGACAGGGCGGGCCGTGGACTCGATACATCACAAGAGAAAGACATTTATCAGGTAAGCATAAATTCTGTTTTCTCTTGTAAGATGTATTGAGTCCACGGATTCATCCATACTTGTGGGATACCAATACCAAAGCTTTAGGACACGGATGAAGGGAGGGACAAGAAGGCACCACTGCTTGTAGAACCTTTCTCCCAAAAATAGCCTCCGAAGAAGCAAAAGAATTGAATTTGTAAAATTTGGAAAAAGTATGAAGCGAAGACCAAGTCGCCGCCTTACAAATCTGTTCAACAGAAGCCTTATTTTTAAAAGCCCATGTGGAATCCACTGCTCTAGTAGAATGAGCAGTAATTCTTTCAGGAGGCTGCTGGCCAGCAGTCTCATAAGCCATACGGATGATGCTTTGCAGCCAAAAAGAAAGAGAGGTAGCCGTAGCCTTTTGACCTCTCCACTTACCAGAACAGACAACAAACAATGAAGATGTTTGACGGAAATCTTTAGTTGCTTGTAAGTAGAACTTTAAAGCACGAACCACATCAAGATTGTGCAACAGACGTTACTTCTTTGAAGAAGGATTAGGACACAGCGAAGGAACAATAATTTCCTGATTGATATTCCTATTAGAAACAACCTTAGGAAGGAATCCAGGTTTGGTACGTAAAACCACCTTATCAGCATGGAAAATAAGATAAGGGGAGTCACACTGTAAAGCAGATAACTCAGAAACTCTTCGAGCCGAAGAGATAGCTACTAAAAACAAAACTTTCCAAGATAGAGCTTAATAACTATGGAATGCATAGGTTCAAACGGAACCCCTTGAAGAACTTTAAGAACCAAGTTTAGGCTCCATGGTGGAGCAACAGGTTTAAATACAGGCTTGATCCTGACCAAGGCCTGACTAAATGCTTGAACGTCTGGGACATCTGCCAGACGTTTGTGTAAAAGAATAGACAAAGCAGATATTTGTCCCTTTAAGGAACTAGCTGATAATCCCTTCTCCAATCCTTCTTGGAGAAAAGACAAAATTCTAGGAATCCTAATCTTACTGCATGAGTACCCCTTGGATTCACACCAAACAAAGATATTTGCGCCAAATCTTATGATAGATTTTCCTGGTGACAGTCTATCTAGCCTGAATCAGGGTATCAATGACCGACTCAAAGAAACCACGCTTTGATAGAATCAGGCGTTCAATCTCCAAGCAGTCAGACGCAGAGAAATTAGATTTGGATGCTTGAACGGACCTTGGATTAGAAGGTCCTGCCTCATTGGCAGAGTCCCCAGTGGAACAGATGACATGTCCACCAGGTCTGCATACCAAGTCCTGCGTGGCCACGCAGGCGCTATCAGAATCACTGAAGCTCTCTCCTGCTTCATTCTGGCAACCAGACGTGGGAGGAGAGGAAACATTCGAAATACATAGGCCAGATTGAAGGACCAGGGCATTGCTAGACCATCTATCAGTACAGCCTGGGGATCCCGGGACCTGGACCCGTAACGCGGAAGTTTGGCATTCTGTCGGGACACCATCAGATCCAATTCTGGTGTGCCCCATAGCTGAGTCAGCTGGGCAAATACCTCCGGATGGAGCTCCCACTCCCCCGGATGAAAAGTCTAACGACTTAGGAAATGCTTTGGCGCCTACCTGCCCTTTAGGAATGATTTGTGGGGGAAAAAACCTCTTTACAGCCCTCAAATACAGCAGGAATCTCTGGAAAAGTAGCTGGATGCTTCTGAGGTAAATAAACTGTGCAACTGAAAATAGGCCCCACCCACCTCACTCGATGTTTCTTAAACTAGCCATGTGGGTTAATAACCCTTAAACAAGCCACAAAGACCCCTTAAAGTCCCTCAAAAAACGTTTTATTTGTAATTAAACCAAAACTTTTTTTTCCTATTAGTGTCAGCAGTAACTATGAGCCCTTTATGCAAGCTTGGAATCCTCTTTTACTGAATACAGCTTACCTTTCCCTCATAGGGATATTGCCAGCCTTTTCTAGAAATAACACAGTCTGTCTAGAAAAAAATAGACTGAACATACCTTAATGCAGTTTAGCCTGTAAACTGTTCCTCCAACTGAAGTTTTCCTGTACTCTTCAGCCCTTGTGAGAACAGCAGTGGATCTTAGTTACAAAATGCTAAGATCATCATCCTCCTATGCAGCTGCACAGATGCTCAAATCCTCACGTGCTTGCTGCTCCAGCTTTCTGCTGCATGCGCCTACAGTCAGCCCTACCCAGAAACAATCCCTACCACCGGAGCAGTTACCTGGTAACAGTGGTAACCCCAGTAGGACCTTTTATGATGCAGTGGGAATGGCTGGATGCCGAGTTAGGGCTTTGCATTTTGTGCTGTGCACATCTAAAACAGCACATGGCAATATCTTGGCATGTCACATGACACCGGCACGGTCTGGCACAGTTTTTAAAAAAAAAATATATAAGCAGAGTACTTTTGACTGTGACAGTATTATGACTGAATGTGTGTGTTCTCCATGTCACATCAGCAGTCTGGTATGAACCATAAAAAAAATATTTTTTTTTATTGTTTTTAAGGACTCTTGGGCCCCTCAACAGAAACTGGGCCCTGGACAGCTGCCCCTTTTGCCCTGTGTTAAAGACGGCCCTGGAAGAAATGTATGAATAAATGAATACTCTCCTCTGAAGCTGTGACCGCAGCCGTCCCTCAGTTTTCTCCCTGACTAATTTGAAAATGTGCAAAAGCTTGGAGGCGTTGGTCCAAAGAAGAGGACTCACATTCAGGCTCAACCGTTATTAAAGGGACAGTCAACACTGTAGATTTGCATAATCAGCAAATGCAAGATAACAAGACAATGCAATAGCACTTAGTCTGAACTTCAAATGAGTAGTATTTTTTTTTTCTGACAATTTTAAAAGTTATGTCTTTTTCCACTCCCCCTGTACCATGTGACAGCCATCAGCCAATCACAAATGCATACACGTACCATGTGACAGCAATCAGCCATTCACAAATGCATACACACTTATTCTTGCACATGCTCAGTAGGAGCTGGTGACTCAAAAAGTTTAAATATAAAAAGACTGTGCACACTTTGTTAATGGAAGTAAATTGGAAAGTTGCTTAAAATTGCATGCTCTATCTGAATAATGAAAGCTTAATTTTGATTGAGTGTCCCTTTAAGATAAAGAGTTGGGTGATCTGCTCCTTAGTAAAAAAAACAAGCATTTCACTTGTAAGGTAAAAAAGGTTTTTTATTGCTCACGCGTTTCAACGGCAACAGTCCGTCTTTCTCAAGAGCGATTAAAATCATTAAAAGTATGCTGACAAAGTGCATATACATTTCCGCTAACACAGGCAGTTTAAAATAAGATTAATTGTAGCACAATCCATGACGTCACAAAATGACATACCTGGATTTACACCCGTATCTCTATCTCTAATTATTTCTAGTTGCCAACGAACTTTGAGTAAATATATTAATAATAGATATAAATCAATATTGCCAAGCAGAAATTATGTACATCAACAGTTGTATGTATTCAAAGAAACAAGCAATAGGAAAACATTCCATATAAAATTAAATGAAAAATTTGATGAAAACATTTGACCAATCAAATCAAGGAGGCGTCTTGATCTTACATTGACTATGTTCTCAATCGAGTAGTGAAGCAGTGTTCAGTTGCCAAACAGGGCCGTTGTACGGAGGTTATGTCACATGTTTGTAGCTGTCCAATGGAGTATTTTTTATCAAATTATTAATATAATCAATTGCTAAACATATAAGAGAAAGGTATGAATAATATGATATATACAACCATGAAACTTAAAACTTAAAAGGCAATAGGGTATATAGGATGATATATATGATTAAGGTATGAAAGCAACGGGTATGAGCAATAAAAACCTTTTTTACCTTACAAGTGAAATGCTTGTTTTTTTTACTAAGGAACCGAACACCCAACTCTATCTTAATAACCAGTTGAGCCTGAATGTGAGTCCTCTTCTGTGGACCAGCGCCTCCAAGCTTTTGCACAATATTGATGGTAACTGCCTAAGATAGTGGTGAAAGTGTAATGAACATTTTTTTTTATTATTATGTAGCTACAATAAGATATTGTCAGCTGAACAATACTTACATAATGATAATTAAAAATACACTTCAATAAGGTACTTATAAATTAATTTATTTAATGAATAAAGTTATTATGTTTACATGTTTTTATGTAATGAAATATTTATGTTTTGTTATGTGCTTTGTGCCATAATTTTATACTTTATACTATATTTTCTGTTTCTGCCAACAGAGGTGATGTAGGGTATTGATAAAGGACATGTCTGCTCATACTTGTCACACATAATGCAAGACCAGCATAAACAGCATATAATGTATTCCATAGGCAGAACAGAGCTGTGATTGAATATAGCTTTACAATACTTTAAAGTTTAAACATGGAAATGATTATACTTTATATATATATATATATATACACACACACACACACACACACACATATATATATATATGTACTATATATGTGTGTGTATGTGTGTGTATATATATATATATATATATATTTTTTTTTTTAATATCCCTTTTATTTTTATTTGATGACAGCATTACATCTGTAAATCATTCAGGGATCTATTAAACTTTATAATGTTCATCAACTCTGATATATTGTTTGAAACATTTCCAGAGAGGGAGTTTCTTGGTATTCTTAGATGAGCTTCTTTAAAAGCAGTGGCGTAACTTCAGGGGTCACAGAGAAAGGACATGCAACTCTAGGGGTCCAATCTGGCTCTGTAGTCATTAGTGGTAAGATCTGGTGGTGTTTGGGTTCCACCTGTATCATGTCTCGCCCCTCTGTGTGCCCCTGCTAAAATTACCCCACAGTTTAAGGAAAGTGTGTTGATTTGCCTTTACAATATGTTGTAAGGTTTTCCAAGAAGGCCAAGAAGGCCACACTCACATAGTGTTGATATATATATAAAAAATAAGCCAAATGAAGGGTAAACAAGAGCAAATCCTCTGGCATTGACTAAGGAAAGGGGGAGCATGACTCATAGCATAGAAGCAGTCCCCTCTTCTCCTAACTTGATGTCGGATCAGCTTCTACTGATTGCAAACTGGTAGAAAGTGTGCAGATAAAATTGTGGACCCTGCCACAGAATTTTCCATGTCACCCAATAAGGTCTAGGTACATCTCTATTCAAGGTATGCCAAAGCCTGCCCCCATAGTTATCAAGTTTTAAGGTTACCTGGAAATTAATGTATTTGGCAGCTGGAACCACTTGTGCTGGAGATGCTCTGCAGGCTAAAGTCAGGAACAGAGTCAGACTGCAATCTTTAGCTATATATATACTGCATGATGTTGCCTTTATAAGATAGATTTAAACATAATTTTACAAAGAACCTGTTGTAAACCTTTAATGAAATAAAGATTAACAGTAAAAGCAGCTGAAAAAGGATGGGTTACATAAAAAGAAGCAGATAAATTATTATTTAGTTCTGTAAAAGTCTGCAAAATGTCAAGACAATTATATTTCTGTTTCACAAAAGCCTAAAAAAATCCCTACTTTTAACAAGAACTTAGTAAAGTCATCAGGGAGGTCCATAATACCAGAGATTGAGTCTAAATTGAACATTATTTCCCAAAGAAAAGTTTGAGTTTGCTGAAATCTTTAAAGTGAGTGAGTTCTCTTGAGAACATGTATTAATGATGTAAAAACAAAAAGAGAAAACTTAACTGAAAGAATACATTTTAAGTTGTATGTGTTCTGTGGCAATTATTTTTGTAATATAATTATTTTTTTATCTTCAATAAAAAAGGTACCTCTAAGGGTATAACATTTGCTCTCAGCTATACCAATTTGTTTATGGGTTACTGGGGGGAAAGCTTTATTACAAATATCCCTCTGATGGACTAATATTAAGTGAAAGATAAATAGATTGTATTTTTATAATCTGGAGTGGTTCAGGGGGATGTCTAAGACAATTTATTTAAAGGGACATTCTAGTCAAAATTAAACTTTCATGATTCAAACAGGGAAATCAATTTTAAACAACTTTTCAATTTACTTTTATTATCAAATTTGCTTTGCTCTCTTGGTATTCTTTGTTGAAATGTAAACCTAGGTAGACTTATATGGTAATTTCTAAGCCCTTGAAGGCCGCCTCTTATCTCAGGGCATTTTGACAATTTTTTACAACTAGACAGCACTAGTTCATGTGTGTCATATAGATAACATTGTGCTCACTCCCGTGGAGTTACCTAGGAGAGCAATGAAAGAGGTTGCAGCAGCACCACCAATTCTCATATAAATTTACAGGTAGATTACGAGTTTTGCGTTACGGGGCAATTCCAGCGTAATGGACAGTAACGCATATACCGCAAGCATTTTAGCCTGTAATGCAACGTCCATTCCGCACTCAAAAAAATGATGTTTTTGCGTGGGATTTTCATAGCGCCAGTATTACAGGTTGTACGTTCAGGCTTAAATGCTTGCGTTACAGCCTATACCAACACGATCCATACCACCATCTGAGAGTAATAGTTATGAGTTTTGCGCAACAAAAATGTTTCACAAAACTCATATTTAAACTGTTACAAAGTACACTAACACTACCTAATAACCTCTAAACCGCCACCCTCCCGCATTGCAAAGACTATTTAAAACTTATTAACCCCTAATCTGCCACCCACCCACATTGCGACTATTAAATAAACCTAATAACCCCTATTCCACCGCCACTATAATAAAGTTATTTACTCCTAGTCTGCCGGCCCCCCACATCGCAAAACATTAAATTAAACTATTAACCCCTAAACCTAACACCCCATAACTTTAAATTACAATATAACTGTCACGGATACCAGACAGCTAAGGCTACCCCCCACCCCCCTACAACCTCACCCCTGTTGTTTCTCAGTGGTTTTGGGCTCCTCATAGCAACCACAATCTCTGGAAGCTTTTGGTTGCATGGTTTTGTGTTCCAAACTTGTTTAGAAAAGAGCTTGTGTATGACCAGGAAAACCCACCTAGGCTGGCCAGGCTACTGAAACTCCCGGTCGGCCGCCTCACAACGGACAGCCGCCTAACCCCTCTCAGACTGTCCAGGCTCCTGGAACTCCCGGTCGGCCACAGGACAGCAGGACACCCACTAACTTTACCCCTGGTCGCTCCAGCAACCATGTGCCCCAGAGCTCCGCTTTTTTGGGGATTAGTAGCCCCTAGGGAGGACAAGAGGTTGGCAAATTACCGGAGGGTAGCTCCTTTGGTAACCGGGGATTTTGAACACCCCTAACCCCATCACTTCAACGGACTGTAACTCTGCTCCCCAGTAACGAATCATGCTGATTTTTGGACTGTGAAATCTGGAGACAGAGAACTTTACAATGACACCCTGAAAGTGCCGCCACTCCACCGGGATCACCCCGAAACCACCACCCATAGGTATTGAGATTATGTGGGACTGTGACTCCTATGGAGGTGCCGGCCAGTCTGGAGGGGTGGGAATGGCGGGAAAATAGTGGGATTGTCCTTTGTGTTATCAAGATGAGCTGTGTGTATAAAAGGAGTGTATGTTTTACAATAAAATCAGTTCCTGTTTAACCTGAAAGCTAGTCTGTCTAGTTATTTGGGTGATCTCCAGCTAAAATCACTTTCCTGAGCTACATAGCAGCCTGTTCCAGGCAGAGGAAGGACACGCTGGAAGAGCTACCTAATCTGGGTAGCTGGAGTCTGCCACAGGGTGGGACCCTGAGTACTGGTGCTGTCAGGCATCAGGGGTGGCTACAGGCTGTGGTCACTTGCCAGCTACATAGCTGCAGTCGGCAGGGAGGAAGCAGGACCCCTTTTGGTGAAGCTACCCAGTCGGGGTAGCCAGGGGTCACATTGGCTGGCAGCGGTGGGATCTGCTTCTTTCACACAGTTTCTGCTGACAGAGGAGACGTACCACAGTAGCCGGTAAATATGGAGGCAGAATTCCTAGGAAGAGTACAAAAGATGCTGACCGGAACAAATGATCCTTGTTCGGAACAGGATGTTCTGGCATGGAGGAACCTTGCCCTCCGAGATCTCTGGTGGGAGGCTCTGCAACAGGAGCAGGAAAATGAAAAGGTCCTCCCCACGAATGACGAGTTTCCGGGTTCGGTGGACCGTGAGACTGCCTTTCCTGGGAGAACAGCCAAAGAAGGAATGGCTAGCTGCTCTACATAGACTGATCCAGCAAGAGATGTGGGTGTAGGACAGCTATCGGGCCCTCCAATGGCTCGCTATGCAAGCGCAGCCATGGTTGGAGGAAGGCTCCCCCACAGAGGGCTTTGGCTTCGACGGCCCTGGATTGCTGTTTACAAAAAAGACAGAGGACCCACAGTTTGGGAGTGAGACAGACCAGGGTCTGGAGGATATCTCTGGGCTACAAGAGGAACTGCTGGATCTCTTGGAGGAGACCTGGCTGCTGGATGATCTGGATTTTATAATTGACCAGGAAGAGGCACTGGTCAAGGAATACAAGAGGCTGCTGGATCTCGCTAAGCAACGTGCCAGGGGCATACAGATCTGGGGTTCAGCCCTCTGGGATTCATGGAGCTTGACTGTGGAGGAGTGGCAGCAAAGAAAAAGGGAACCAGGGCTGCTGGATCTGATCAGCAGTCTGGCTCTGAGCTTATAGACTTGGAAAAGGTAGCCACCCCAGCAGAAGTGCTCACAACAGGGCAGAGAGCCGCCGGCCTCTGCCCAGCACCTGTAACAGCTCCAGGAAACCTGGGAGCAGAGGTAGTCATCCTCCCTCCCCTTACAGAGAACCCCTTGCAGGTAGAGATGGATGTCAATAACTCTCCCCAGCGGCAGAGCCAGGAGCCAGGAGAGGAGACAGTCGGTCTCTCTCCCCAGCGGCAGAGCCATCCCCTGGGAGCGGAGGTAGTCATCCTCACACCCTGTAAACTGAACCCCTTCCCGGGAGAGGAGACAGTCGGTCTCTCTCCCCAGTGGCAGAGCCGGGAGCCGGGAGAGGAGAGAGTAGATATCTCTCCCCAGCGACAGAGCCAGGAGCCGGGAGAGGAGACAGTCGGTCTCTCTCCTCAGTGGCAGAGCCATCCCCTGGGAGCGGAGGTAGTCATCCTCCCTCCCCGTAAACAGAACCCCTTCCTGGGAGAGGAGACAGTCGGTCTCTCTCCCCAGCGGCAGAGCCAGGAGCCGGGAGAGGAGAAAGTCGGTCTCTCTCCCCATCGGCAGAGCCATCCCATGGGAGCGGAGGTAGTCATCCTCCCTCCCCGTAAACAGAACCCCTTCCTGGGAGAGGAGACAGTCAGTCTCTGTCCCCAGTGGCAGAGCCAGTAGCCGGAAGAGGATACAGTAGGTCTCTCTCCCCAGCGGCAGAGCCATCCCCTGGGAGTGGAGGTAGTCATCCTCCCTCCCTACCAGTAAACAGAACCCCTTCCTGGGAGAGGAGACAGTCGGTTTCTCTCCCCAGGGGCAGAGCCAGGAACCGGGAGAGGAGACAGTCGGTCTCTCTCCCCAGCGGCAGAGCCATCCCCTGGGAGCGGAGGTAGTCATCCTCCCTCCACGTAAACAGAACCCCTTCCTGGGAGAGGAGACAGTCAGTCTCTCTCCCCAGCGGCAGAGCCAGGAGCCGGGAGAGGAGACAGTCGGTCTCTCTCCACAGCGGCAGAGCCATCCGGAGGTAGTCGTCCGCCCTCCCCTTACAGAGTAACCCTTGCAGGGAGAGACGGGTATTGATATCTCTCCCCAGCTGCTGAATCCCTTTCTGAGAGAGGAGACAGTTGGTCTCTCTCCCCAGCGGCAGCACAGTTTCCCATGAAGCGGAGGTAGCAGACCTCCCTCCCCAGCGGTTGATCTCCTTCTCGGGAGAAGAGACCGACGGACTCTCCCCTCAGTAGCTTGGCAGGGTCTCTACCCTTTTCTTGTCCTGGAGTATTTCTCACTGAGGGCAGGCGTTGCATTGGGCAAGGAGGATAAAAGTGTATACAGTTGGTGCCACATGTTTGGGCACCCAAGCTTTACCTGTCCCACCAAGGATCAACCTCCCCTTCTGGTCTGGGGTGGGAATACAGCTGGGAAACCGGCACTGGCTTTATTTGTGGGTGGGTCAGCCGGTACTCAACAGAGTGTCACAAAGGGAGACAGGTTGGCCATGGAACTTAAGGACACTGGAACTTGTGGAGCAGCAATTGTTTGGGAGCCGGCCTTAGCAGACTTGTTTGGGACTTTGCATTATGTGACTATCCCTGCGCCCAGGGCGCAGGGGTTAAACGCCAGCAGGAACCCCCCAGGATGCCCCAAGCTCTGGAGAGATGGGATTACCTCTCCCTGCAACCGAGAAGTGGAGGGCCACCGTCGGACAGCCCCAGGCTGACCCGTTAAGGGCAAGCAAGAGAGGGAAAAACACACAGGCTGCTAACTGAGTGATAACTACTGCTGGGTGTTCGAAATACAATCATTCTGAGCAAGCTGACTGACTTTTTTCATTGATTGCAAAATTTACTTAGCTGTCTTCTGAGATGAAACAAGGAGTTTTTGGTAACTGAACTATCAATTTTGGTCATTTTGGTAACGTATATATATAAAAAAGAAAAAGGGTTGCAATTAATATTTTAACACAAATATATGCATAATCACTGCAGTTTAAATTACAGTTGATAGATTAGAGAAAGTGGTCTGTATTTTTGTTTATATCCATAGTCTGTGTATTGTTAAACATATATCCTTAATGCTAAGTTTGTTTTATCTGTGCAAAGATAGAGTTATAACTCAGAGTTTGATTGTTAGTACAAATATATTATCATTTCTAGTGTTTCAATTAGAGTATATATACTGTCCTATTGTTTAAATAAGCATTGTTAAAATTGTATTGCTTGGATGTTAGCAGTTAAAGATCTTTAATCTCATTGTGCTAACTGAATGAAAGGCTATTGTAAGTAAGGCTAATTTTAAGGGTAAACTTCTATGAATTTTGCATAACATATTTTAATAGTTTTTAAACGCATATAATAATGATTCATATTCTGGTATTACAAATATATTTCAATGTGTTCATAGATATTTACTAATAATAAAGAATTCAGGTATTTATATTAATTTTATTGTCTTAGTATATGCATATTTGATTGTGGGTTCAGTTTAAAGAAAGATTGTTAAATATATTCAGTTATAACCCTGCCATATACTCACATATTATTTGGAGAGTACTGCTAAGATTCTTATAAATATACTGACAATGCATTATTCATCTCCCTCAACCTGTTACAGGCTATCTCAGATTTAGAGGGATGCACCCCACTGCCGATTATATTTCCGCGTTAATATATTTTATAAGTATCAAAGGTTAGCCCATCAAACACATTGATTAGTCCACACTAAGATCTGACCCTACTGTATTTAGTTCAAGATGAGCCTATCTAAACACCATATGTGTCTTCCTACTCACATTATGCCACATTTACTGCTCCTTCCTTTTATGTGCACTGACTCCCGCTATATGATTATAGCTAGGGATTTTTCACACAAAATGTATAACATCATATCATCAGGGTCCATATTGTATATATCCTTATATGCCACTATATAGTCTGGGTTAAATACTGAAATACTGACCTAATCATTAGTTTCTAGTTCCCCTAGTAGAACCTTGTGTGAGTCCAGAAGTTCCTAAATCTATGTAATGCACTAACTTTAAGCTAGATATTATAAGCCATAGATCTCCCCCCCCCCGTTCTAGAGTTTACGAAAAGTTAACCAAGGAAAATGTATCCTATAGACCTGTCCCCCAAAATATTATTCTAGATGTCTTATGAAACTTCCTTACCAATATTCCCCTTCCCCCCTATATGTTCTTACTTCATATCTCTGCTTTTCAGAAGCTCAAGTCTCTGAGACATATAGTTATAAGAAAAACATGCTGAGGTTCCCTAATTGAGACCCTTATGTGGCATCTCCTACGGCACACATTTACCTTCCATTGCATTTCATTGATTTCTTTCTAGTGATAGGAGTTCCTAACATGACCTCAGAGGACGTCCGGAGGGTATATAGTTTTGACAGCAGGAGGCATGTAATGTAATATTGTCGACATGTAGCAAATGTATACTGTATATAATGTTTCTCGACCACAATTGTATTTTGTATGTTTTCTGACATAAGCAATTGGTATGCATGTACCTGAACCTCAATATAAACATTTAAAATAAAAAAAAAAATATATATATATATATATATATATATCTGACAGGGATTTCTCTTCATAGTGGATATTAGAAGCAACAGCATCTAGAAGCAGAATATCTAGACTGATTTAATATTAACATAATTATAACTGAAATAAAGTATCCTCTCACAGATACATATTACGGCATAAGCCCCTGGTCACTTTTTAACCCTTTCCTAACCTTTTCATTCCCTGTATCTATCTGTCTGTCTAGCGCAGTGATTTGCAACCTTTTCTCTGCCGTGGCACACTTTTTTACATTAAAAAATCCTGTGGCACACCACCATCCCAAAATTTTACAAAATCACACATTGTAGCCTAATACAGGATATATATATATATATAATATATATATAGATATATATATAGATTATAATATATATACACACACACACACTGTACTTTGCTGTCATGCCATGCCTCCTACAAACTATACATGACATATTGACATTCATTCACAAACAATCGTAATGATTGTCTGTGAATGAATGTTAATGTCATGGTTGTAAATTATGTCTGATGAGCCTGTCACATACCTCCCAATATTTCAAAATTTGAAAGAGGGACACCCCTGCACTGTTGTCAGTCTGCCGCGGCACACCTGAGGATCTCTCACGGCACACTAGTGTGCCACGGCACACTGGTTGAAAAACACTGGTCTAGCGAATGTGCAGGAGGGCATTAAGGAATGTAACCCTCTTTTTCAGACAATACAAGGGATTTGCATTTTAATCCTTTCTCTCTTCTTATGAGATTTTTATGGTTATCAATAAAGATATTATTTGAATCCTTTATTATAAAAAACACACTCCACATCCATTATATTGTTATTTATTACTATGCTCAATTCTGCATAGTGGAGTTAATATCCCTAAATTGTGTCTGAAACAGCTACCTTGCATTCAACTTCATTGTATGGAGCTAAGCGTATGAAGAGGACGCTCTGCGCAGGATGTCTTCGGCTTCCAAGATGGCTCCGCTCCGCGCCGCCGGGATGAAGATAGTAGACGCCCCCAGGATGGATTAAGATTTTGCCACCTCGATGAAGACTTCTCGTCATCTGGATGGAGATAGATGTACAGACTTTTAGGAACCATGAGTAGATATTCTGGGTTAGTGTTAGGTTTTTTTGCTGGGGGTTTGGGTGTTTTTTTGTTTGTTTTTTTAGATTAGGGCTTTGGGCTTTTTCAAAATAGCTGAATGCCCTTTTAAGGGCAATGAAAAAGAGCTGAATGCCCTTTTAAGGGCAATGCCCATACAAATGCCCCTTTAGGGGCAATGGGTATCTCAGGGTTTTTTTTTAGATTTAGGTTTTTTTTATTTTGGGGGGTTGGTTGGGTGGTGGGTTTTACTGTTGGGGGGACTTTGTATTTTTTTTACAGGTAAAAGAGCTGTTTAACTTAGGGCAATGCCCTACAAAATGCCCTTTTAAGGTCTATTGGTAGCTTATTGTAGGCTAGGGGGTGTTTTTATTTTGGGGGGCTTTTTTATTTTTATAGGGCTATTAGATTAGGTGTAATTGTTTTTATTTTTGATAATTTTGTTTATTATTTTTTGTAAGCTTAGTGTTTTTTATTTTTCGTAATTTAGAGTTTATTTTGTGTAATTTTAGATTTTTTTTTTTTTCTCGTAGCGTTCGTTTTTTTAAAATTTGTAATTTAGATTTTTTGATTGGTAGTTTTTTTTTAATTTTATTAGAATAGTTATGTTAGGTTATTTTTTGCTTAAACTTAGTTTTTTTATATTTCACAGGTAAGTTTTTATTAATTTTAAGAGAGTTTTATTGTAATTTTAATTTAAAGTTAGGGGGTGTTAGGTTTAGGGGTTAATAGCTTAATTTAGTGTTTTGCGATGTAAGGGGGCTGATGGTTTAGGGGTTAATAGGTTTATATAATGGCGGTGATGTAGGAGGCCGAAGGTTTAGGGGTTAATACCTTTATTATAGTTTTGTGTTGTCGAGGAGCGGTGGATTAGGGGTTAATAGCTTTATTATAGTGTCGGCGATGTCGGGGAGCGGCAGAATAGGGGTTAATAACTTTATTATAGAGGTGGGGATGTCAGGGAGCTGCGGAATAGAGGTTAATGACTTTATTATAGTGGCGACGATGTCGGGGAGCGGCGGAATAGAGGTTAATAACTTTATTATAGTGGTGGCGATGTCGGAGAGCGGCAGAATAACTTTTATTAGTGTCAGTGCTACAGACCCCATTCAGGAGGCCAGTAAGCAGATTAAATGTTACCTGTTAAAACAGGAAATAAGGAGAATGGGTGTGTACTTCACATAATCCTCAGTGGTTATATTTATTAAACATATATTTGTTTGCAATTGTATTCAAACAATAAAGTTTCGCAGTTGTATTCAAACAATAAAGTTTTGCAGTTGTATTCAAACAATAAAAGTTTTGCCATTGTATTCAAACAATAAAGTTTTGCAATTACATTCAAACAATAAAGTTTTGCAATTACATTCAAACAATAAAGTTTTGCAATCTTAATAACCAAGTAACATGTAATTTGTGCTTATTTATCATAAATATTAAACATGCACATATTAATTTTTCCCTACAGTATTCCTCTATCACTTTTCATGTAAATCAATCTCACAAACTTTACATTCCTATCTCAGACATCCCAACTCTCCCTGAAGTTCAGGGAGTCTTCCTGATTGTAATAGTGGCTCCCTGATGCCAGCAAATGGAATGCAATCTCCCTGAAACTCCAAGTACCATGATCCAATGTGGCCCAAATCCGGAAAAGTTTTTTTTTTTTAAGGAATGCCTTTAGTTGCTGGGACGTTATAGAACCCTCAAAGCATGCATCATTAACCAAAAAGCCCCCACTGATTTTAATAAAATTAAACATAAATACTACCTTATTTACTGCACGTAATTAAACTTTGTATTCTAAAATATTTAAGTAGGCTTACCAGAAGTCCCACTTTTATTGGGATTGTCCCGGTTTGGAGGCGCTGTCCCAGTGTCCCACCCAGTTGTTCATTCTGTCCCAGTAGAGTTGCCACCTCCAGGTTTCAAATCATGTGTCCGGGTTTCAGACCACCTGAAACCTAGACACATTATTCAAAATGACTGGACTGTGGCTCTCCAGCATAGTTGGATGCTGGTACTTTGTTACATACAGCCCTGCTTAGCTTAAAGGGACAGTCTACACCAGAATTTGTATTGTTTTAAAAGATAGATAATCCCTTTATTACCCATTCCCCAGTTTTGCATAACCAACACTGTTATATTAATATACTTTTTACCTCTTTGATTATCTTGTATCTAAGCCTCTGCAAACTGCCCCTTTTTTCAGTTCTTTTGACAGACTTGCAGTTTAGCCAATCAGTGCCTGCTCCCAGATTACTTCACGTGCACGAGCACACTGTTATCTATATGAAATACGTGAACTAACACCCTCTAGTGGTGAAAAACTGTTAAAATGCAATCTGAAAGAGGTGGGCTTCAAGGTCTAAGAAATTAGCATATGAACCTCCTAGGTTAAGCTTTCAACTAAGAATACCAAGAGAACAAAGCAAAATTGGTGATAAAAGTAAATTGGAAAATTGTTTAAAATTACATGCTCTATCTGAATCATGAAAGTTTATGTTGGCCTAGACTGTCCCTTTAACATTCGTGTCCTTCAAAGTTTACATTTAGTAATACAGGCTGAGTGAGCAGCATAGGGTTTTTTTAATTTTGTAGTGCTACTTTGTTTATTTTTCATGAATTTAACACCTAGGGTTGCCACCTCGGCCATGTTTTCCTGGACACTTAAGAGTTACACATGCTGCAGAGTAAGCAGGGCGGAACATGTATTGTGCTTCTGGACATCACATGAATAGTGCTAATGAACAGCACAATACATGTTCCCCCCTGCACACCCTGCAGCATGCGTAACTCATAAGTGTCCAGGAAAACATGGCCGAGGTGGCAACCCTATTAACACCCCCCCCTCCCGACCCCTGGTGACATTTCCGGTAATACACCTTTAGGGGAATCATATGGGTATGACTAGGAAGTACAGACAGGAAGGATTTTTGGCCTGGATCTTGCTTTACTTCATGCAGCATAGCATTTTGGCTATAATCTTCCTGCATTATGGTATAGAGTAGCCTCTTAAACAGCTTTAGCAGGTATGTGTTTCTTTTTTACTTTCATTCAATGTTGTATTTATGCCTTATCAGTATTTGGCTCTGTTCCTTAATTAGACACATAAAACACATATTACACTGCAGATATTAAATTGTGAAATTGATAACCGTTCATATTGAAGTGCAACTTGTTTAATTATATTTGATCTGTTAGCAGTTTACCCTGTAAACATACTTCTTGTTATTGTGTATTGACAATTTCTATTTGTTTGCCTTGAAAAGAACCTCAATAAAAATAAAAAATAAAAAAAAAAAATTGTGAAATTGATAATTATGAAAGTGATAATTATGCTTGATGTTTGGCATTATTTAGCATCTGAGATTTAGATTAATGATTTATTTGCCATGACAACGTAATGGTGCCTTTTTCACTAGGGGGTGGTGTTATGGTCTATTTAAACTGTGTGATTCACTTGTTTGACTGAGGAAGGGTAGAGTATCCACAAAACATTACACACATAAAAGCTACTACTTTAAAAGGACCGGTAATTGCCACGCCCCCTTGACCACGCTCCTGACCACACCCCCACTGGCACCGCACCAGGTGATCCCAGTTTCACCTCTAAAAATTATGGTAAGCATATATTTAAGCATTCAATAAGCGGAAAATAGGCTTATTGTATGTGGTTGTGCAATAAAGCTACTTTTTTTTTTAATGTGGCTTTAGTAGGAAGCTACTTTAATGATAAGTCTCTATATTATTTAGGGTTTCAAGGTGTCCAATAGATAACTGGGAGGGGGGGGGCGGAGGCGCAGTAGCAGGTGAAGCCACCTCCCTGAAATAAGTTTTTGCAGGTTGGGATGTCTGCTATCTATACAAGGGAATGTCATACATAATAGGACATGTAATAAAATCTTTTCTAAAAGAAGACAATAATGTATCTGAGATTATCTGCATATAAAGTACATTTAACTGTAAATAACTGACTCTATGTCAGACAGTGCTGTTACCAATACACATTTTATATTAACATTAATATAGCATTTAACACCAATGAATACTGCATTAATAAAATAATTTAAAACGTATTTTGCAATAAATACTACATTAATAAAATAATTTAGAAGTAACTGGAATAAATAATACATTAATAAAATAATTTAGAAGTAACTGGAATAAATAATACATTAATAAAATAATTTAGAAGTAACTGGAGCCTTACAATCTTATTTTGATTACCTCAGACATATTTACAGACCAACTAATTCATTAAATACAGAAATGTTAACATATCTCTCTTATTTTCTCCCATCTGAAATTTTGCACATGTAATAAAGCTGTACATAAAATATCTCTTTTACACCTGAAGTGTTTTGTGTGGTATTTCTTTAGGCATACCTGTTAAAACAGGAAATAATAAGGAGAATGGGTGTGCACTTCACAGAATCATCAATGGTTAGAGGCAGACATCCCAAGTCTCCCTGAAGTTCAGGGAGTCTCCCTGATTGTAATAGCGGCTCCCTGATGCTAGCAAATGGAGTGCAATCTCCCAAAAACTCCAAGTACTATGATCCAATGTGGCCCATTGGAATGCCTTTAGTTGCTGGGACGTTATAGAACCCTCAAAGCATGCATCAGTAACCAAAAAGTCCCACTGATTTTAATAAAATAAAACACTACCTTATTTACTGCACGTACTTAAACTTTGTATTCTAAAATATTTAAGCATTCAACAAGCGTACGATCACAGAAAAATAGGTTTGTTGTATGTGGTTGTGTAATAAAGCTACTTTTTTTTTAATGTGACTTTAGTGGGAAGCTACTTTAATTATGTCTATCTTATTTAGGGTTTCAAGGTGTCCAATATATAACTGGGGGGGGGGCGCAGTAGCAGGAGAGGCCACCTCCCTGAAATGAGTTTTTGCAGGTTGGGATGTCTGATGAGGTAAAACAAAAACAGTCTCATTGCTCCAAGCATGATCTCCCACAATCCTTCAGGATCATAAGTCCTTGTCAAAATATGAGTCCTATGCTCTCACAACAGAGAGTTGCATTTTCATAGTAAATTATTACAAAATAGGTGTCCTATGCTCTCAGAACAGAGAGTGGCATTTTCATAGTAAATTATTACAAAATATGAGTCCTATGCTCTCACAACAGAGAGTTGCATTTTCATAGTAAATTATTACAAAATAGGTGTCCTATGCTCTCACAACAGAGAGTTGCATTTTCATACAAAAATTATTACAAGCACCATATAAAACAAATACAATTTAACAAACATCTTTCAATATGAAACATGAAAATTGCATAAAACATTATACAATTGTGCACATATATTTTATGTGTCACATTAGCGATGTCGGGGGTGGCAAATTAGGGGCTAATAACTTTATTTAGGTATTGGCGATGTTGGTGGCGCCGGATTAGGGGTGTTTAGACTTAGGTTAGGGTGTTAGGTTTAAACATAACTTTTTTTTCCCCATAGACATCAATGGGGTTGCGTTACGGAGATTTTTCATTCCGCACTTCAGGTGTTAGTTTTTTTTCTAACACTCTCTCCCCATTGATGTCTATGGGGGAAAGCGTGCACGAGCACGTCAAAGCAGCCCTTGGATTTTGTGCGGTATGGAGCTTAACGCCACCATATCGCACAGCACAAGGAGGCTTTTCAGTAACTCGTAAAGGCAGCAATATGGAGAGTGAAATAACGCAACTTTTTTTTACGTTAGTTTTGCACCCTGTTTAGTGCAAAATTCGTTAGCTACCCGTTATTCAGCCAAAAGTATATATATATATATATATATATATATATATATATATATATATATATATATATATGTGTGTGTGTGTGTAAAAAATAGGGTATAGGGAAAAGGGAATTTATTCAAATGGCGCAACACTCTGGAAAAGAACCTAATGTGTAGTGTAGGATTGTATCTTACCTTATGCTATGTTTGCACTCAGTGCATATTCTACTAGCACCGTGTTCCCGCATTCGAGTAAAAGTACATTCTTAAAGTTTTTTAATTACCTCATATTATTGAGGTCTTTTGATGTAAGCGTACATCTTTATATTCTAATAAACAGTGTGATATTACTATACAGTGTTGCACTATTGCATGTCCTTTTTCTTACATGATTGCACTTATTACGGGAAAGAGCGGTGAGATGAGAGATCAGTATTGAAAGAAGACACACCTCTATCTTGCAGCCGACACCGGGAAGGAGACTTATCTGTACACTACGCGGCACTTACCTCATGTGATTGAGGTGAAGGAGTGTAAGTAGGCTCCCAATGGGAACGTTGTGGAACGAGGAATTATCAACTTATAGTCCTGCTTATTTGATTTGGACTATATCTATATCTATAGGAGTTTACATTCATTATTGGACGTTAACAATTTTATTTCTGTGTCACATTTGTATAGACATTTTGTTGCTTTTATATTTATTTAAGTCATATCAGCTAGTATTTAAGCCAGATTTTTGTGATCTCAGTTATTATTTTATTAACGGTAGAGTGTTATATCAATATCTGTTATATATGCTTTACTGTTTAATTACATGAATAATTTTTTTCAGTAGCTCTGCGGCATTAATATTAATATTAGCACTAGCACACACATATTGCTCCATTGATCTAATACATCCCTTGTTATTTTACACTATATCATTACAAGTGTGAGGCATAAATTTTTACATACACGTGTAGGAGCAATACTATTGTTATTATTTTTTAACAATATCTTTCTCTGGTGCTAGTATACTTTCTAGCAGCGCCAACACTACACTTTATGGTCCTCTTACCCCCTCCTGTAGAATACACTACACATTGGGTTCTTTTCCAGAGTGTTGCGCCATTTGAATAAATTCCCTTTTCCCTTTACCCTATTTTTTACATTTTATATCTATCAGGTGAATAGTACTTGGGGGCACATTTCACACTGGATAGGCATTCGAAGGCAGCAAGTTATACACTCTTGTTTAGATTTATTTTTAGGGTGTACCTTCAGCGCCATACCTACACATATCTTTTTCCACATATATATATATATATATATATATATATATATATATATATATATATATATATGCAATATTTCGGACCCAAGTCCTTAATCATGTGGTATGTGGAGTAACCTAGGAGTCAGCACTGATTCGCTAAAATGCTAGTCTGTCAAAAGAACTGAAATAAAGGGTAGTCAGCAGAGGTTTAGAGACTAGATAATCACAGAGGTAACAAGCATATTAATATATGTATGTATGTATTAATATAACCGTGTTGGTTATGCAAAACTGGAGAATGGGTGATACAGTATCTATCTTTTTAAATAATACAAATCTGGAGTAGACTGTCCCTTTAATCTATGATTACAAAATAAATTAATTAGAATTTTACAAATCAGATCAGACCTATAAAAACATTAGATATCTATGCAATGTATATTTTTTAGCATTAGATTGTTGGTATCATGCACCTGCAAAAGGTGGAGTGAAACATAAGCTTCTAGCATAACTTCACACTCAACAGCTTGAATGCACCTGTTCCACCGAGGCTTTAAGCTCATTCTACAAGAACAGTCTTTATTTCTTAAGCAGCCAAAAAACAATTGTTTTGAAACATTGCAAGTTGGATGCACAAGCTACTGTTTACGCCAAGTTTGGAATAAAGTGTATTCCATTGCAAGTACAGTATTCTACATTTTAGTTTAATTATGATGTATATCTGCTTTCTGTTTTCAGTCTGGATAGGTACTAAAAAGTGAATTTTCAAATTATCTCTATAAACATTGTTTTTTTGTTTACAATAATGATGCATTTGTTTATAGTGCTATAGATAGCTTATTTCAATGGGTGGTGGTTTCAATTAGTGCATTTAGCTATTTCATATACAAAACATAAATAAATAATTCCCCTCACATTTTGTACTATGAAGCTGGAATAATAAGTCACTGGAAACACATTAAAGGGACACTAAACCCAAAAAATGTATTTCATGATTGTAGTAGAGAATGCAATTATAACAACATTCCAATTTACTTCTATTATCTAATTTGCTTCATTCTTTGGATATCCTTTATTAAAGGGACACTGAACCCAATTTTTTTTCGTGATTCTGATAGAGCATGCAATTTTAAGCAACTTTCTAATTTACTCCTATTATCAATTTTTCTTCGTTCTCTTGCTATCTTTATTTGAAAAATAAAGTCCAGAACCTTGGACAGCACTTGCTTATTTGTGTATGAATGTATCCACCAATCAGCAAGAACAACCCAGGTTGTTCACCAAAATGGGCTGTCATCTAAACTTACATTCTTGCTTTTCAAATAAAGATACCAAGAGAATGAAGAACATTTGCTGATAGGAGTAAATTAGAAAGTTGCTTAAAATTGCATGCTCTATCTGAATCACAAAAGAAAAAAATTGGATTCAGTGTCCCTTTAAAGAAATTGCAAAGCACATGGGTGAGCCAATCACACGAGGCATCTATGTGCAGCAACCAATCAGCAGCTACTGAGCCTATCTAGATATGCTTTTCAGCAAAGTATATTAAGATAATGATGCAAGTTAGATAATAGAAGTAAATTAGAAAGTTGTTTAAAACTGCATGCTCCTTCTAAATCATGAAAGAAAAAAATTGGGTTTCATGTCCCTTTAAAGGCAAACCAGTTTGACAGCACAGTGCCCCCTAAAGCTATATTACTTGGTATTATGTAACAATAAAGCTAGGCCAGAATAGGGCTCAAGGTATAGATGTAACGAGAGAAGACACACAGCAAAGTGAGCTAAGATAATGGAAAATTAAATCCCACTTACAAAAATATCCATCTTTCTATTTCTATAAAATAGTGACAGTCAGTAAACAATGGGTAGGGGGTTTTTGGGGTAATATAGTTACTAGTGTTATAGGGGGTCTCTCTGCCAGGTTCTGATATAATTTAGTGAGCCACATATAGGACCTGCTGATAAAAGATTCTCCTGCTATAGAGCAGCCTTCATAGGGGCTGAACTCACTGAATGCTATAAGAAAAAGGGCGGAACCTGTAGGTGCCAGAGAGATAAAGCTCTCTGCTCAGAAAAGATTATCTAAAGTGGTCCTCCCGGAATGTGAGATCGCTCACACAATTCTAGTTAGGCAAATGTTGCTATAATTCTCTTAGGTGTGTTCTCTCCATTTCTGTATGTCAGTGTTTCCCAACTGCAGTCTTCAAGTACCCCCAACAGTCCTGGTTTTCATTATAGCTGAACTAGAGCACAGGTGAAATAATCAGCTGATGGATGAGAACAGGATGGTTACTGATCAGCTGATTACTTCACCTGTTCACTGGTTCAGCTATAATGAAAACCAGGACTGTTGGGGGCACTTGAGGACCGCGGTTGGGAAACACTGCTGTATGTGAAGGAAAAACAAGTCCAGTGCAATATAGAACTGCATGACATGAGATTTTTGTTACACTTATACTAACTGCTTTGTGTTTTATATTACTTTACACTCCAGATTGGGACTTTTTAGTATTATTACATTTAAGTTTTGCATTTTCTCTTTTGTATTTTAATGCATTTAAATTTAGATACTGCAGATATTTTACAAATCCTGATTATGTTTTGAAACCTTCTGTGTTACTTTAACAAATTAGGATGATACTTATATTTCTGTGCATCTTTTGCAAATTACATGTGGGTTTGTATTGGTTCTTTTATAAAATAAAACAGACAGCTTCAGAAAGTGTGAGGAACGGGAAGTTCCTTGGGCTGAACAGGAGAGTTCCCAGGGTCTGTCTGAAGCTCTCTCACAATTCTCATGAGATACTGTAAGCATTTTACACATGCTGGTTTCATTGAATTATCTTGCCAGCTGTAAAGTTTGCACAAAATTCACAAACACTTATTTAACATCCAGAAGAGTAATATATACTAAACTAGAGGCAAAGGCAAGTTAAATTGTAGTGAAAACATTTCAATTTAATGTGTATTTGCTGCAAACTGAGCCTTTATATCAGTACCAGGCATACTCTTGTTAACTTCACTCTCTTCTGTGAAAGATGTATCCCACAGAGCCTCATTATTTTCTATGGAGGTCATCTCTCACCTCTCTGGGATTTCCAGGTTCTGCCCTTTTTAGTATAGAATGAAGTGGTTTCAGCCCCTGTGAAACCTGCACTAAGATTTCTCCCCAATCTAGAGAATATTTGATCATTGGGCCCACAGAAAGTAATGAAGTTCTCCGGGAAACTGAAGCTGTCAAAGTGCAATGTAATTTGTAAAAGCATAATCAGAATTTATGAAATCGCAATCCTAAAAACACTGCTGTATACCGAATTCTAATGCATTAAAATACAAAATAAAAAGTGCAAAGCTTAAATTGAATAAAACTTAAATGAATAGTAAACAGTAAATTAACAAAACCAACAAATGTGTAATAGCAAGATTTTGCAAAAATTATTTTTGCTGAGACCGGGGTCAAGTCACTAGGCTATATCTCCCCCAGCTGGACTGGTCTCAGTGGGCTCCCAGGAAGGTATCAATTCCTCTGCCTAGTTCCTTCTTCCTGGCCAGTAATGATTCCATTGCTTGCACTGTCTTTAAAAAAAACACTTGGGCTCTCAGTGTCAGCTCTTTCTTTACAGTACCCACCTAAAGAGAAAAGTGAAGCCATAAAGCAAGGCCTAAACCTCTGCCACTGAAATCCCTGAAAACCCTAGGTAACACAAACCATTCCAAAAGGAGCTACTGACTATGCTTTATTTAGCTCAGAACTAGCCTTTAAGTACACACCAGTTATCTTATGGTGACACACTCCACATAAAGCTTAAACATCCAAAAAAACATATAAACAACAATATAATAATAAAATATAACTTTGACAAGAGGAAGGGGAATTCAGAAGGTTATAAACAATAAAATTAAGAGCCATCCATTTCCATTGTCACCCTAGGCAAAATATGTGCAAATGAGTCCTTTTCGTCTGTACACATTTTGTTGATAAACTTGCAAACAATAGAGGGCACTGTGTTATACAATGTTCTCGGGTTAACCCAACGAATAGAGTGCACTGGGTCACACTATATCCCTGCTGCTGATTGTAGCTCCGTCACAGTCACTGTGTTGTGGGTGAGGCCAAGTGTAGTCAGGTCTTGTCCTGGGCGCCGTGGCGGTGCTGGGGCAATTCCTAAAAACATAACATTTGCTCTGGCTGGGCACACTAGAGCCTGGAAAGCAGAAAGACCTTTCAAACCATGACAATTATTATTATTATTATCGGTTATTTGTAGAGCGCCAACAGATTCCGCAGCGCTATTGACAAAGGCGGAGTACAAAAAACAGTTATAGGGATCAAATGGGTAGAGGGCCCTGCCAAGAGTTGCACTGTTGTAGTGTGGAGTGATGGGGACGAAATCCAGATTGCAATGGGTCAAGGAGGGAGTTTATTGTAAGGAAATGGGATAGGCATGCATAAGCTAGTTTTTCGAGAAGCTTTGATGCAAGAGGGAGGAGGGAAATAGGGCGGTAGTTGGATGGGGAGATAGGATCAAGGGAAGGTTTTTTGAGGATAGGTGTGACATGTTTCAGCGATGAGGGAAATATACCGGTGCTGAAGGAGAGGTTGAAAGTGTGTGTGAGTATAGGGGGGTAAGGGTGGCAGAGAGGGAGGGGAGTAGCTGTGAGGGGATAGGGTCAAGGGGACAGGTAGTGAGGTGAGAGCGCAGTATAAGTGCCGAAACTTCTTCCTCAGTAACAGGGGAGAATGAGCTAAGTTTAAGGTTATGTGGGCTGTGGTTGATTGAGAGCATTTGAGGGGGTGAGAGAATGGAATTATGTTGAGAGCTGATTTCATATCTGATGGAGTTGATTTTGTTAATGAAGTGGTTGGCAAAGTCTTGAGCTGACAGAGAAGTTGTATTAGGAGGAGGGAGGGTGGAGAAGAGTATTGAAAGTGGAGAACAAACGTTTTGGGTTTGAAGAAAGATTAGAGATAAGAGTAGAGAAGTAGTGTTGCTTATTGAAATTAAGGGCAGAGTAGTAGGAGTTCAAGATAAATTTGTAGTGTTGAAAATCAACTGAACTCCTAGATTTTCTCCAGTGCCGCTCAGCAGTACGGGAACTACAGGATTCAGGATGGGTGAGTATTGTGATCTATGATAAGGAAAACAAATCATGTGCATGCACATATCTATATATACAGTGGAACTTGTACCGTAGGAGTGAGTAGCTGGTTGTAGCATGGGATCACATTGTTTTAAAAATGGTGGGTCATTGTCATCAAAAGTGGCTGCTTATGGCTTGGCTATGAGCAGTAAAGTTTCAGGGGGAAACCCCATGATCATGTTTAAGACGGGTTAATGGTAAACCTGCAGCTGTAAAATCAGTACTGCAAGTTGTGATATTATTGCACCACAAAGGTTTAACACAAGGAGGTGAAGTACAGATTTCCAGACAGGGAATATTGGCAGTTACTGGAGATAGCCACTGTATTGATATTTAAAAATGATTTATATTGGTAGTACATCAGGTGTCGAGAAGGGGCCATATGCACTGGGATTGGAAGATGTTGTATGGGTTGTGGTTTTTGTGATGAATTCATGCTGCTGTAGGCACTGATAAATCTGCTGTCTGCCAGCTCATATTTTTGTCTTATATTCTTCATAAACAGAGGGCAGGGGACACATAGATAGGTTGGGCACCCTCACTAGACAACCTGAGATCACTGATTTGTAAAAAAAAAATGAATAAATAAAACATTTAAAGGGACACAAGTCAAAATTAAACTTTCATGATTCAGATAGAGCATGCGCTTTAAAACAACTTTCAAATTTACTTTTATCAACAAAATGTGCACAATTTTTATATTTACACTTTTTGAGTCACCAGCTCCTACTGAGAATGTGCAAGAACTCACAGAATATACGTATTTGTATTTGTAATTGGCTGATGGCTGTCACATGATACAGGATAATTAGAAATAGATATAACTTACATTTTTCATAAAAAAAATCTACTACTCATTTGAAGTTCAGACTAAGTGCTATTGTATTTTTTTTTATCATGCATTTGTTTATTATGCAAATCTACTGTATTAACTGGTACTTTAAAGGGCACAAAAGTGGGAAAACTTTATCCATAGAAGTACCCATCAGAACATGAAATCTTGCTGCTCTAGGCACAGAACTAGTGGACTTACAGTAGGTCACGTACACCCCTGATGAGAACAAAGACTATATGGTGCCTTAGATGTTAAAAAAGGATTGTACCAATGGGCTGCGTACATTGCTTGACAAAATGAATTTGTGTATCAGAAACAGTTCATCTGTTTTGAACCCAACACTAAGGTGATCAAATTTAGGCCTTTGTTCTCTAAATGGTATCATCTAATAACAAACAAGCTGCTTCTGTAACCCATGGAATGCTGTAGTGCGGTGCTCGGCTTGAGGGTAATAGCTGGAGACAGATAATGTAGGCTTTGTATCAGGCCGATTACATCTAACACAATATGGGTGCAGAAAATAATTGCTTTCACTATTGGAGCTGTTTTCAATTCAAGAATGTGGAGCACAGTAGGCAAAAGTAATACAGAAAATCTAAATTGAAAAACAATGGGTCATCATGAAATATAATGAGGGATCCAAAAGCTTGCAAAGTACCCAAATTAAATAAAATGCTGTGTAGTTTAACCCCTTCATAACTATATTGTAAGATTCTTGCAGCAGTTTTTTTTTCCTTAAGTCGATGTCCTTAAATATGTACTTTTCTCTATAACAGTATTATAAATTATTTGAATAATTTATCAAACTAGCAATGTGTTTTCATACAAAACTTTACATGATATAACAGAGCTATGAACTGTCTTGCATTTTACGGGACCATGACGGATTTGTAGCTATGCTCTGCTGCCACTTTGCATCTTTCCCAGACTCCACATATGCCCGGTCCAACATGGAACATCCACAACTTAGTTTCCGCCAAATGTGCCCTGCTTAGGGTTGCCACCTTTTGCCAAGAAGATTCCTGGACACTTTTTAAATGGGGGTGGAGAGGGTGTGTGTCGGGGGCGTGGCTTGGGGCGCGGCTTCTCGCGGCCTCTAATTCAATATGAAATCAAATTTTTATATCTATATTTATTTTTTTGATATAGTATTTATTTATAATATATATATAATATAATATATATTTTATATATATATATATATATATATATAATTATAAATAATATATATATATATATATAATATACTGTATATATATATATTATATATATATATATATATATATATATATATATATAAATATATATATATAAAACATATATATATAATATATAATCAGCTAGTTCACACTTTATCGTTAGAGTCTGGGCAATAAGTCCCTTTACTTGTTACAGAGAGTTCTGCAGTTACATAAATGTGAAGGTTCGTAGAGCTCCTGTCCCCAGCCCTATGTAAGCCATGCTGAGGCCCTTTCACAAGTCACAAGATGCAGCCAGATTATGTATTTACGGAGCCGGGGACTTGCCAGAATAAACCACGCACCTCTGCTGACTGAGTCCGCTCATAGATCTGAGCACACTGTTATGCACATCACGCAGGACGTGACGAATCTCATCCTCGACCCAGGCTCTTTCCCCCTCCCACACACTGTCCACTCCAGGCTCGCCTCCGTCTCACTCTTATCCCGGGCTAAGAGCTCCCCTGGCCAGCTAAATTTTTTTAAATCTGTGGTCACTGCTGCTTGCTGCGCCAGGGGAGCTCTTAGCCTGGGACATTTAAGAGCACCAGACTGGGACTGTCCTTATGATACCGGGGCGGGTGGCAACCCTCACCACAGCCTAGACCTCCCAGTGATTGAATATGTTTGAAATTGAAATGCACCTTTAACTTTTGAATATTTTGTCCCTTTAATAGATTTGGCCACCATCAAAGCTCATAATATATGTTACTAAGAATTACTTTAGATAGCCCAGTATATTAATATCCAGTGGCAGATGGTTACATTTGTTGTGGTGTAAAAATTCTGTACCTCCCTGTGCATTGGTCTGTATGTGGACTTGTGGGATAATACATGGTACATTGTGTATCAATATGTCATAACAGGCACTGTTCCTGCTACAGTTAGGTGTACTCAGGGCCGGTGCTATGATTTTTGGCCACACAGGCAAGGATACATTTTGCTGCTCCCCCGCCCACATAACAAATCAAACAGTAGTAGCACCGCATAGCAAATCAAACAATGGATGCGCCACATAACAAATCAAACAGTGGTAGCACACTAAGCACAGCATAACAAATCAAACAGTAGTAGCGATGCATAGCAAATCAGACAGTGGTAGCGCTGCATAAAAATCAAACAATGGTAATGCCACATAACACATTAGTGGTAATACCACACAGCAAATCAAACAATGGTTATGCAACATAACAAATCAAATTGTGGTAGTGCTGCATAACAAATTATATTTATATATAAAGAAAGTGAGGGAGGGCTGTACTGCCAGGGACCGTGAATGAGGGGGCAAAATCCTCTGCACAGTATGGGGGCTGCTTATAGGGTTCTGCAGCTAATAATTCCAGCGCTGGTAAACTCCCAGTATGTGCTCTACTTGTGATGTTTTTTTTTCTATTCTTCCCAAACAGTGACGAAGATAACTATGGAGGAGACCAAAACAATAGACTAATTCAGGGGGTTGGTAAAGCCTGTTCAACAGATTATTTATTAGAAGAAGAAGAAAATGAACAGACTTAACCAACCCCCTGTCCCTGAATTAGTCTATTGTTTTGGTTTCTTCCATTATAGTTATATTTTTCACTGTTTGGGGAGAATAGAAAAAAAAAAGATCATAATTAAAGCTCATACTGGGAAATTTCCAGTGCTGCAATCTGCAATGCAGCAATGTCATTTAGGGGTGCCACTGCCAGTCTGGCTAATTCAGGGACAGGGGGTTGGTAAAGACAAGTCTGTTGATTTTTTCCCCCACTTCTATAAAGTGGCTTGCAGGCTGTAAATGTATTTAGCAGGCACCAGGCAGAACCTATACAAATTCCCACATATGGCTGAGCACCTAGGGGGCTCCTGCTCTGCGTGCACTGTCACACTGCAACAAGTAACCCACTCCTATGCTGGAAACAAGCATCATCAAAAAGCAATGGCTTATGGCTCTAAACATTTTCAATAATGGACTGCTGAACCTGATAAGTTGCTATTATGTTCTCTCAAGCGGAGAACTTGAGCCAGCAGCTATCACAGTCTTAGACCAGTCCCAGTGTCGCACTCGCACAGACTTACCCCCTGGTTATGGTTTAGCAATCTGCTGTATGATCATCCTTCACGGCAGTTCACGGACTCAGCAGGACAGAGCACTGCTAATTGAGATTCCCCCACATGGCTGAGTGGTGAGCGCCTTAGCCTAAGGGGCTCCTGCTTTGCATGCACAAACTGCACTCACTGTACAAGTAACCGGAAGTGCCTCTGCTGCATGGAGTCCGCCACCCGGTGTCCTAGTGGGCGGGCCTGCCACCTGACACTTTAGGTTAAGCATATTTTGGTGCTCTGCAAAGTTAGAGTGGCAATACTTACGTTGATGTTTAAACAAATATATATTAGTTGCTGCAGAGCGGCAACTTATATATATGCTACACCCAGGCCCGGCGCTTATGCAAGCGCCAGGCCTGGGTGTACTGTACCTTTAATGAGGCCTAGAATATCAATTAAGTTAATTCCTTTACTCTGGCAATTACTATTTGGATATACTGTTACCCTGACTATGCTTGTTTTATGATTTTAGCTTGTTTGTGGACTCTTTATTTGTTAAATGATTTTGTGCTGCTTTTTCCTGTGAGTCTTTGATTTGGACTCTCTTACTTAAATGACCTAATTCCTGGATTCCTCTGCTATCAGAAGATCTGCATTTAAGTAATTTATGAAAGTTTATATTCGCCTTGATAACTTTTACAAAGTTATGTCTTTCTTTGATATTTGAATTGATAAACTTAGTTACTTTCTAGTACTTAAAGGGACAGTCTAGTCAAGATTAAACTTTCATGATTCAGATAGAGCAGGCAATTTTAGGCAACTTTCTAATTTACTTCTAATTTCTCTTCGTATCTTTATTTGGAAAAGCAAAATCATAAGCATAGGAGCCGGCCTATTTTTGGTTCAGAACCTGGGTAGCACTTTCTAATTGGTGTCTAAATGTAGCCACCAATTTGCAAGCGCTACCCAGGTGCGGAACAAAAAATGGGCCGGCGCTTAAGCTTACATTCAAATAAAGATACAAAGAGAACGAAGAAAATTTGATAATAGGAGTAAATTAGAAAGTTGCTTAAAATTGCATGCTCTATCTAAATCATGAAAGTTTAATTTTGACTAGACTATCCCTTTAAGTGTTGTTTGAGCTGATTAAAGTATATAAATACATATGTACACACACACACACACACATACATAGACATATTTATACATGTATGCCCTTTGCCTGCCTTTTTTTAACACCTGAGACCTCATATCTTTGAGCCCTTATAACTTTTTGGGGTAATATTTTTTAAAAATATTTTCTATTTTTGTTCCGCGAAACAGTGAACCAGAGCTCTGAGGACGTGGTAATCATTCTAGCATAAATAGTGATTACGCTCACGCATTCATGTTTACTTTCAACTTGTAATACGAGTAGTAAACCCGACGCCCACAAACAGCCACTAAAAACCCCTTTTCGCTTGCACGTAACTGTTAACGCGTCACTCGCAACCTGGCCCTAAATAGGTCCTGAAGATTAATTTTTAAAAGTATAGTGGTGTTGGGGAAGGGATTGGGAACCTCACTTACATATCCTTTCATAGTCATAAAGGTATGAATTTTCAAAATACTTAACCCCCCATTCTCAACAGTTTTATAACTCTGTTAAATACATAGAAATGCTTATGTTAAATATATGTTGACTTAATCTCTTGGCTGCCAGAGAATACTGTACCACTCTGAATAGTAATGCATTGCGGTCTCCAGTTGTTGCTAAAGTGTTAAGAAATATTTAAAAACATGAGCCTTCCACTTACAAATAAAACTAAAACAGTTTTACTTGCTGTGCTTTAATAGTCTGAAATTATTTCAGATGCTTTCAGAGCATTTTGAAAAGACTTGAAATAAAAACAAGGTACTGGGTGTAATCTTATGTTTTTCCATTCCTAAGAAAAATACACATTTCTTATAATTTAGCAATGACATTGAAATAATACTGCTTATTAAATTTTGAATCTTTTGCAGCTTGTACCATTAATTTATTATTATTATATGACTGAAAAAAGCACACAACTCTTAACTAATCTATGTATTTATATTTCCAATTAATTTACAGATTTATGATGAAACATTATTGTAGATTCTATACCAGTTAAAATGCTTTTCAATATATTTTCCAACAAACATTTCCATTAAAGTATTTGGAATTGTTTGGCTCATAAATCCTTTTAAAAAGCTTTTCTGCAAGAATAGAATCTGCCCATAAGTGAGGGTCATATTTTCTGTGCACAGATCTGAGGGAACTCTAAGAACAGGTAAATGTTATTGTTCGTTTTACGATGCTTCAACCTTTTTACTGTTAGAGAATGGTTCCGCATTTTGCATATTAGTGCATTGCAACCCCCTCTGGGACATAAAGGGGTAAGAATATTTAAAAACATAAGTTTGTATCTTTGTATAGAAAATAGAACAGTGATATTAGTTTTGTTTACAGGGAGTGCAGAATTATTAGGCAAGTTGTATTTTTGAGGATTAATTTTATTATTGAACAACAACCATGTTTTCAATGAACCCAAAAAACTCATTAATATCAAAGCTGAATAGTTTTGGAAGTAGTTTTTAGTTTGTTTTTAGTTATAGCTATTTTAGGGGGAAATCTGTGTGTGCAGGTGACTATTACTGTGCATAATTATTAGGCAACTTAACAAAAAACATATATATACCCATTTCAATTATTTATTTTTACCAGTGAAACCAATATAACATCTCAACATTCACAAATATACATTTCTGACATTTAAAAACAAAACAAAAACAAATCAGTGACCAATATAGCCACCTTTCTTTGCAAGGACACTCAAAAGCCTGCCATCCATGGATTCTGTCAGTGTTTTGATCTGTTCACCATCAACATTGCGTGCAGCAGCAACCACAGCCTCCCAGACACAGTTCAGAGAGGTGTACTGTTTTCCCTCCTTGTAAATCTCACATTTGATGATAGACTACAGGTTCTCAATGGGGTTCAGTTCAGGTGAACAAGGAGGCCATGTCATTAGATTTTCTTCTTTTATACCCTTTCTTGCCAGCCATGCTGTGGAGTACTTGGACGCGTGTGATGGAGCATTGTCCTGCATGAAAATCATGTTTTTCTTGAAGGATGCAGACTTCTTCCTGTACCACTGCTTGAAGAAGGTGTCTTCCAGAAACTGGCAGTAGGACTGGGAGTTGAGCTTGACTCCATCCTCAACCCAAAAAGGCCCCACAAGCTCATCTTTGATGATACCAGCCCAAACCAGTACTCCACCTCCACCTTGCTGGCGTCTGAGTCGGACTGGAGCTCTCTGCCCTTTACCAATCCAGCCACGGGCCCATCCATCTCGCCCATCAAGACTCACTCTCATTTCATCAGTCCATAAAACCTTAGAAAAATCAGTCTTGAGATATTTCTTGGCCCAGTCTTGACGTTTCAGCTTGTGTGTCTTGTTCAGTGGTGGTCGTCTTTCAGCCTTTCTTACCTTGGCCATGTCTCTGAGTATTGCACACCTTGTGCTTTTAGGCACTCCAGTGATGTTGCAGCTCTGAAATATGGCCAAACTGGTGGCAAGTGGCAAGAAGTGCTTCTTAAATTTGTGCCTGCATGCTTGGTCTGTTCCCCTATGAGAGAGAAAGTGTGTGTGTTAGGAAGAGAGTGTGTGTTAGAGAATGTGAGTGGGTGTGTGTGTTAGAGTCTAGAATGTGTGTGTTAGAGAGTGTGTGTATGTTAGGAAGAGACTGTGTGTGTGTGTGTTAGAGAGTGTGAGTGTTTGTTAGAGAGTGTGAGTGTGGGACAGTGAGCATGTGTGTGTCTGTGTGTTTGTTAGAGTGTGTGTGTGTTAGAGAGTGTGAGTGTGTGTTTGTTAGAGAGTGTGGCTGTGTGTGTTACAGAGTGTAAGTGTGTTACAGTGAGCAAGTGTGTGTCTATGTGTGTGTTGGTGTGTGTGTGTGTAGAGAGTGTGAGTGTGTGACAGTGTGTGTGTGTCTGTGTGTTTTTTAGAGTGTTGTGTGTGTGTGTTAGAGAGTGTGAGTGTGTGACAGTGAGCATGTGTGTGTCTGTTTGTTTTTTAGAGTGTGTGTGTGTGTGTGTGTGTGTTAGAGAGTGTGAGTGTGAGTGTGTGTTTGTTAGAGTGTATGTGGGTGTGTGTGCTACAGAGTGTGAGTGTGTGTTTGTTAGAGTGTGTGTGTGTGTTAGAGAGTGTGAGTGTGTATTTTTTAGAGTGTATGTGTGTTTGTTAGAGAGTGTGAGTGTGTGTTTGTTAGAGAGTGTGGGGGTGTGCTACAGAGTGTGAGTGTGTGTTTGTTAGAGTGTGTGTGTGTGTGTTAGAGAGTGTGATTGTGTATTTGTTAGAGTGTATGTGTGTGTTAGAGAGTGTGAGTGTGTGTTTGTTAGAGAGTGTGGGGGGGTGTTTCAGAGTGTGAGTGTGTATTTGTTAGAGAGTGTGGGGATGTGTGCTACAGAGTGTGAGTGTGTGTTTGTTAGAGTGTGTGTGTGTGTTAGAGAGTGTGTGTGTATGTTTGTTAGAGTGTATGTGTGTGTGTTAGAGAGTGTGAGTGTTGTTTGTTAGAGAGTGTGGGGGGTGCTACAGAGTGTGAGTGTGTGTTTGTTAGAGTGTGTGTGTTAGAGAGTGTGAGTGTGTATTTGTTAGAGTGTATGTGTGTGCCTTAGAGAGTGTGTGTTTGTTAGAGAGTGTGGGGGGGTGACCAATATAGCCACCTTTCTTTGCAAGGACACTCAAAAGCCTGCCATCCATGGATTCTGTCAGTGTTTTGATCTGTTCACCATCAACATTGCGTGCAGCAGCAACCACAGCCTCCCAGACACTGTTCAGAGAGGTGTACTGTTTTCCCTCCTTGTAAATCTCACATTTGATGATGGACCACAGGTTCTCAATGGGGTTCAGATCAGGTGAACAAGGAGGCCATGTCATTAGATTTTCTTCTTTTATACCTTTTCTTGCCAGCCACGCTGTGGAGTACTTGGACGCGTGTGATGGAGCATTGTCCTGCATGAAAATCATGTTTTTCTTGAAGGATGCAGACTTCTTCCTGTACCACTGCTTGAAGAAGGTGTCTTCCAGAAACTGGCAGTAGGACTGGGAGTTGAGCTTGACTCCATCCTCAACCCGAAAAGGCCCCACAAGCTCATCTTTGATGATACCAGCCCAAACCAGTACTCCACCTCCACCTTGCTGGCGTCTGAGTCGGACTGGAGCTCTCTGCCCTTTACCAATCCAGCCATGGGCCCATCCATCTGGCCCATCAAGACTCACTCTCATTTCATCAGTCCATAAAACCTTAGAAAAATCAGTCTTGAGATATTTCTTGGCCCAGTCTTGACGTTTCAGCTTGTGTGTCTTGTTCAGTGGTGGTCGTCTTTCAGCCTTTCTTACCTTGGCCATGTCTCTGAGTATTGCACACCTTGTGCTTTTGGGCACTCCAGTGATGTTGCAGCTCTGAAATATGGCCAAACTGGTGGCAAGTGGCATCTTGGCAGCTGCACGCTTGACTTTTCTCAGTTCATGGGCAGTTATTTTGCGCCTTGGTTTTTCCACACGCTTCTTGCGACCCTGTTGACTATTTTGAATGAAACGCTTGATTGTTCGATGATCACGCTTCAGAAGCTTTGCAATTTTAAGAGTGCTGCATCCCTCTGCAAGATATCTCACTATTTTTGACTTTTCTGAGCCTGTCAAGTCCTTCTTTTGACCCATTTTGCCAAAGGAAAGGAAGTTGCCTAATAATTATGCACACCTGATATAGGGTGTTGATGTCATTAGACCACACCCCTTCTCATTACAGAGATGCACATCACCTAATATGCTTAATTGGTAGTAGGCTTTCGAGCCTATACAGCTTGGAGTAAGACAACATGCATAAAGAGGATGATGTGGTCAAAATACTCATTTGCCTAATAATTCTGCACACAGTGTACAAAGTTCTCAATTATTTCAGTATTTGCTAGAATGAAAAAGTAGGCACTCCTCAAAAAGATACTTTTGTTTTTAACAAAGGCATTGAAATACATATTCACTAACAGCTTGTTAAGCTTTAAAAAAGAGCATTATACTAACCTGCAGTCTCACCAAAATATAAAGTGAGCAACAAAGTCTGTGGGGTAAATTTATCAAAGCTGCAGGCGAGCAAGTTCTCTAGTAGAGAAGTCCTGCAATCATCACATAAGAGTAGGGCCTGTCAAGAATCCCAAACTTGTATGTTTGGGGAAATTTATCTCTGCCACAGCTGAGGTGGTGGAGTATAAGACGCAGGAACTGCTTCTTAAATTTGTGCCTGCATGCTTGGTCTGTACCCCTATGAGAGAGAAAGTGTGTGTGTTAGGAAGAGAGTGTGTGTTAGAGAATGTGAGTGGGTGTGTGTGTTAGAGTCTAGAATGTGTGTGTTAGAGAGTGTGTGTATGTTAGGAAGAGACTGTGTGTGTGTGTGTTAGAGAGTGTGAGTGTTTGTTAGAGAGTGTGAGTGTGGGACAGTGAGCATGTGTGTGTCTGTGTGTTTGTTAGAGTGTGTGTGTGTGTGTGTTAGAGAGTGTGAGTGTGTGTTTGTTAGAGAGTGTGGCTGTGTGTGTTACAGAGTGTAAGTGTGTTACAGTGAGCAAGTGTGTGTCTATGTGTTTGTTGGTGTGTGTGTGTGTTAGAGAGTGTGAGTGTGTGACAGTGAGCATGTGTGTGTCTGTGTGTTTTTTAGAGTGTGTGTGTGTGTGTGTTAGAGAGTGTGAGTGTGTGACAGTGAGCATGTGTGTGTCTGTTTGTTTTTTAGAGTGTGTGTGTGTGTGTGTTAGAGAGTGTGAGTGTGAGTGTGTGTTTGTTAGAGTGTATGTGGGTGTGTGTGCTACAGAGTGTGAGTGTGTGTTTGTTAGAGTGTGTGTGTGTGTTAGAGAGTGTGAGTGTGTATTTTTTAGAGTGTATGTGTGTTTGTTAGAGAGTGTGAGTGTGTGTTTGTTAGAGAGTGTGGGGGTGTGCTACAGAGTGTGAGTGTGTGTTTGTTAGAGTGTGTGTGTGTGTGTGTTAGAGAGTGTGATTGTGTATTTGTTAGAGTGTATGTGTGTGTTAGAGAGTGTGAGTGTGTGTTTGTTAGAGAGTGTGGGGGGGTGTTTCAGAGTGTGAGTGTGTATTTGTTAGAGAGTGTGGGGATGTGTGCTACAGAGTGTGAGTGTGTGTTTGTTAGTGTGTGTGTGTGTGTTAGAGAGTGTGTGTGTGTTTGTTAGAGTGTATGTGTGTGTGTTAGAGAGTGTGAGTGTGTGTTTGTTAGAGTGTGTGGGGGGTGCTACAGAGTGTGAGTGTGTGTTTGTTAGTGTGTGTGTTAGAGAGTGTGAGTGTGTATTTGTTAGAGTGTATGTGTGTGCCTTAGAGAGTGTGAGTGTTTGTTAGAGAGTGTGGGGGGGTGACCAATATAGCCACCTTTCTTTGCAAGGACACTCAAAAGCCTGCCATCCATGGATTCTGTCAGTGTTTTGATCTGTTCACCATCAACATTGCGTGCAGCAGCAACCACAGCCTCCCAGACACTGTTCAGAGAGGTGTACTGTTTTCCCTCCTTGTAAATCTCACATTTGATGATGGACCACAGGTTCTCAATGGGGTTCAGATCAGGTGAACAAGGAGGCCATGTCATTAGATTTTCTTCTTTTATACCCTTTCTTGCCAGCCACGCTGTGGAGTACTTGGACGCGTGTGATGGAGCATTGTCCTGCATGAAAATCATGTTTTTCTTGAAGGATGCAGACTTCTTCCTGTACCACTGCTTGAAGAAGGTGTCTTCCAGAAACTGGCAGTAGGACTGGGAGTTGAGCTTGACTCCATCCTCAACCCGAAAAGGCCCCACAAGCTCATCTTTGATGATACCAGCCCAAACCAGTACTCCACCTCCACCTTGCTGGCGTCTGAGTCGGACTGGAGCTCTCTGCCCTTTACCAATCCAGCCATGGGCCCATCCATCTGGCCCATCAAGACTCACTCTCATTTCATCAGTCCATAAAACCTTAGAAAAATCAGTCTTGAGATATTTCTTGGCCCAGTCTTGACGTTTCAGCTTGTGTGTCTTGTTCAGTGGTGGTCGTCTTTCAGCCTTTCTTACCTTGGCCATGTCTCTGAGTATTGCACACCTTGTGCTTTTGGGCACTCCAGTGATGTTGCAGCTCTGAAATATGGCCAAACTGGTGGCAAGTGGCATCTTGGCAGCTGCACGCTTGACTTTTCTCAGTTCATGGGCAGTTATTTTGCGCCTTGGTTTTTCCACACGCTTCTTGCGACCCTGTTGACTATTTTGAATGAAACGCTTGATTGTTCGATGATCACGCTTCAGAAGCTTTGCAATTTTAAGAGTGCTGCATCCCTCTGCAAGATATCTCACTATTTTTGACTTTTCTGAGCCTGTCAAGTCCTTCTTTTGACCCATTTTGCCAAAGGAAAGGAAGTTGCCTAATAATTATGCACACCTGATATAGGGTGTTGATGTCATTAGACCACACCCCCTTCTCATTACAGAGATGCACATCACCTAATATGCTTAATTGGTAGTAGGCTTTCGAGCCTATACAGCTTGGAGTAAGACAACATGCATAAAGAGGATGATGTGGTCAAAATACTCATTTGCCTAATAATTCTGCACTCCCTGTATATATATATATATATATATATATATATATATATATATATATAGTATCCAAAAAAGAGTGCACTCACCAGGATTTTTAACACATTATTTTAATCTAAATGTGAAAGTTTTCGGGGAGTTTAACCCCTTCCTCAGACATATAAAGATAACAAACTAACCCCAACACCAAACTTTCCATATATAACCAGTACCGCCATCACACACAAAATAGTTAAAGGTCATAAACGCTATTTTTTTTATATTCTAGCAATGTTAATAGCCATTCTACCTACAACTAGCGCAAGCCTTACTTAACAATGAGGTAGAAACTGATCCAACAGATGAACAATACCCAAAACCGTGAATAAAAGCTATAATCTATATTCTATAGGCAAACCTGCCAGTCCAGCTGGGTATTCAATCCATTAGGAAACAATGTGTCCAACACATACGTCCAGCGTGCCTCCCTTCTCAATAGGATAGTATGTCTATCCCCTCCCCTTGTCAATGGGGGGACAAGATCAATGATGGTATAGCTGAGATCTTTTACTGTGTGTTTCTTATCAGCAAAGTGGCGAGCCACCGGTTAGTCTGAAGTACCCCTAGTCAGGGCTGTCCTTATGGCTGAGCGATGGTTGGCCATCCGGGTGCGTAGGTCATCAGTGGTTTTCCCCACGTAAAACAAACCACAAATACAATGTAACAAATACACAATGTAGGTGGTCGTACATGTCATTCTATGTTTGCGGTAAAATGTTTGTCTTTTATGTGGGTGGGTAAAGTATTGACCTGTTGTCAGTCCACTGCAAGTAGTGCACCCAATACAACGGAACACCCCCTTCTTCTCTATTTTTAGCCAATCCTGGTGAGTGCACTCTTTTTTGGATACTGTGCATTCTTTCTGTTGCACCCCAGGTGATTGAGTTTCTGGATTCTGGAGTGCTGGTCTGTTTGGAAGTATATATATATATATATATATATATATATATATATATATATATAAAATTATTATTATTTTTAAATAGACAGCAGACACTACAGACAATTAGAGGCTATAACTCCAGAGCTATTATTATCAACAGCAGTGCTTATTCCATTCACAATTAAAGGGTCATTGTGCTAGAAATGTTTTTCCCCTTAAATATGTTCCAAATAATCCATTACACCTACTGAAGCATATTAAATTGTTTACAAATAGACCCTTTACCTTTGTTTTTCTCATTTGAAATAGTTGATTTTCCTTGTTCAAACTATCAACTGTGCATAAAATATAAATACTTCAGTATTCTCTATAGCAAAGCTTGGGGAACAAGAGACAGCAGCAGAAAGCAACCACCGAGTGGGGGGTGGGAGTGGTAGAGAAACTCCAGCCATTTTAAAATAGTGTTCCTGAAGCTGCTTTGGATACAATGAACTCTTATCAGCTGTTTGGCTGAGCATGTTGTCCTTCAATGAATCACTGTGACTTATGGCCCAATTATCAAAAATACACGAAAATGAATTTTGAGCATTGTATTGTAATACAGGAGTCTCTATTTCACATCAGAACCCTGCATAGTGAGATTAGTAGGTCTCAAACTAAAATGTGCCTTTCTAAAAGTCTTTGAGGGATCTCACAGTACTGATGAGACTTCTTGAATAACCTCTGACCAACCTGACCAGAGAACTTTAGCTGTAAGGTTAGTATTTGTTTTATAAATTTATTTTCACAATCACAGCTATAATAGTGCATAGAATTTACTCAGTATAGATTGATAAAAATCTAGAGCAGTGTTTCTCAACATTTTTGTAACAAATACCCCAATAATCATAGGTACCCCCAACTGCAACATGTAAATAGGAAGGAAATAAGAGGCAAGCGTGTATACCTCAGATTGTAACACATTGGTATCAAGTGTAGTGTTCTGTTTTCACGAATTAAAATTCAGTTTACCGAAAGCAAATGCAGCAAATCTTTGCAAATATTACAGCAACAAATAACAAAAAAATCAACTTATATCTAATCACAGACATGTAGTGTGTAAGAAGAAACTTAAGAAGAAATATAATGAGGGGAGCTGTGACGTGCAGTCAGGGGAGGCAGAGCCCCACCTCTTATGAAAGGAAAAAATAAAATAATGTTATATTAATATAGCTGCAAATACATGGAGAGAGGCAGCAACTTGCTTAGCCTCCCTCTATTGTGCAACAACTTAGAAGGTGCTGTATGGAGAGCTCATCCACTGTGTGTCAGGTCAGAAATCACATTTTATCATTAAGCCAATCAGGAAAAAGCCACAAGTGAGGCAGATCTCATATCTACCTCTTGGGGAACTCATGACAGTGTTAGTGTAAGAGAAGCACTGACAATCTGTGCTGTGGGCCGGGAATTAATAGAAGAGGCAAATCTGGGAAGCAAAAATATCGTGCTGCAACTGCCTTTCCACTTAAAATTGTGCACAACAATTTTTGTTTTGAGGGCAATGTTTGCAGCATCAGCATCAGTAATTATTTTAGTGCCTGTCTTTGTTCTGAAATGCGTGTCCAGTTCCCCAGCAGTCCTTGCTCTATTTTGGCTGCTGGCTGCCTGGCTGTGTTTTTTTTTAAACTTCTGCCAGCAGCAAAAAGCAGCTGTGTCTTTAAGAGTGCAGAGCTGTCAGCCTTTCACTTCCTCCCTCCACTATTCAGATTGGCAGTGCATAACTGGAATGTGGTGATCTAGCTCTCATGTGAAGGTGCTAAGGAGGGACAGCCTTGGTAAAGTATTTATTTTTCAAGCATTAAACCCCTTATGCTCAAAGTATATTTATTCTTTATAACATTTCGGTTAAAAGCCTTCATAAACAATGTTATATAATTACACTGAACACAATATTTATTTATAGTTTTGATTTCTGAGTGGCAGAAAATCGTGGTCGGGAATCAGAGTGTACTGACAACAGTAAAAAAAAAAATACCTGCATTATTTAAAAAATACCATGGGGCCGATTTAACTATGTGCGGGCACAGACATGATCCGCTGTAGCGGATCATTTTTGCAGCACATCGATAAATGCCAACAGCATATGCTGACGGTATTTATCATTGCACAAGCATTTCTAGTAAAATGCTTGTGCAATGCCGCCCCTGCACATTCACGGCCAATCCCCCGCTGGGGGGGTCAATCAACTCGATCGTATCCGATCAGACGGATTGCTGTTAAGGAGCAGCGGTCTGCTCCTGAAGGCTCACGCGGAAACAACTGCATTCGGGGGATGATAAATCAGTCCCCATGTGTCATCTTTTTAAGCCATCTCTCTCCATCTTATCTTAAAAAAGCCATGTGCCTCTGTTATGTAACTAATATTATTTGAATAATTACTTTAGGGACATGATTTACTATTTATTTACTATTTTAACTGATTGTGTAGGAACAATACATAAAAAAGAAAATCATGTCTCTTGCTAATGGGTTAATAGAGGAGATGATAAATTAGCTAAATGCCTAGGTTTCTCTAAAAGAGTGATAAACTAAAAAATGTTTTATTAAAGGGATATGAAACCAAAATACCATTTAAAAGTTTCAAATTTACTTCTATTATCAAATTTGCTTTGTTTCCATGATATTCTGTGTTAAAGAGATACCTAGGTAGGCATCTGGAGCACAACATGGCAGAAATAGTGCTGCCATCTAGTTATTTTGCAAATGGATTGCCATATAATGATTCAGAAATTTAGAAATGTTCACATTTTTCAGCAAAACCATTTAAATGAATAAAGGGAATAAGCGGAAATGCAGGTTTGTGTACAACTGATGAAGGTTTGTAGTTCACTGGGGTTGATAAGGACAACTGCCACAGTTGTGATGGGGATTAGGGACATGACTCCAAAGTATTTTTATTCAAGAGAGGAGCATCTATTTAATACAACTCCAAGGATTTTTGCCAGAGAAGAAGGCTCCCAGATTATTCTAATAAAGTGATTATTACTCTTCTCTCCAGGATCCCTAGGCAGCTGTATGTTGTGAACCATAAGAAGCAGTGTGTTGTCTAAGGGGGCTGACAAATATTGCTGCAGTGTTGCTTAACAGTAAAAATTTGGTTTGGTTTAAAGAAGCTTAGAAAAAGCTTTATAAGTATGTTATATAATATTCCAAATGGATCCAGTACTCCCAACAGACAAAACAAGCAGTATAGATAAACTATAAAGCATATCAGGGCTGCCATCAGGGGGTGACAGGGGTGACTCCTGTCAGGGGCCCATGAGGCAAGAACTAAAAAAAAAAATGTTTTTTTTAAATTTTGGCAGCCACCAGTGGGTACTACAGCAGAGTACTAATTGAGCATGGGAAATGTTATTACAAGGAGTAAAGTATTAGCATTTGAGAGGATTTCTAAGTGTGCACTAAACCACTATGCACAATGTGAGACAGACTTGGCCCTTTGTTTGTACAGTGTGTGCCGGAGTCAGACGGCAGATCACTTTCATTTGCAGAGGAGGTAGGACTTACTTAGCAAATGTTTTTTATTTCTTTGCGCAATTTCGGATTGTAACTTCAGTGTGGTAGTAGTTGTATGGAGGGGCCAGGGGTCCATAAAAACATTTTTTTTAGCAGCAGTGTATTTATGATTATTTGACAATGCTGTAGAAATTCTATATTTAAAACCATGCAGAAATGTTTCCTCCTCAATACACAATGGTAGGTGCCCTTTTTGCAGATATGCATTTATATATATATATAAAATTACATTCCAGTTTACTGCCCCTTTATGCAAGGACTTTCCAGATGCAAGGAGGCATTTTATCTAAGATTTTTACATCTGCATAAAATGTTATACTCTCAGACTAAGATTGCTCAGTGTTTGAAATGAGACAGGTTAACTTAAAACTGTTCAGTTTACACTACAGCTGACTTAATTTTGAAATACATACCAACAAGCCTAAATCCTGCATTTAACCAGATCTAATGGTATGAGTACCACAGCTTATGGTTCCACCAAGACCATATAGAGTACAGCATTTTCAAAATCCATAAGTACAGCTGACAGATGGGAACATTTGTACACTATATTTGAAGTGGTGCTCTTGGTTGGGGAAAATGGGGAAAAACAAACAAACATATTTTAAAAGTACTTTTCTTCATCTAGTCATCTACCCAGATCATTAATGTACAATTTTGAATTCACATAATTATTTTTGTTTACACATTTACAAATATGATTCTTTAAAAATTGATCTCTTAATTTCTGCATTTTTTTTTATCATGCATGTCACACACTGTTGATTTAGGGAATGCAAGGTGCATAAATGATTCCTACTGTGAGTGTTTCTGTGGGTGTCTGTGTTTATGTCTTTGTGCTTTGGTTTGTGTCTCTCTGAGTGTGTATATATTTTTTTTCTGTGGGTCTCTCTGTGAGGGTGGGTGTGTATGTCTTTGAGCTTTTTGTATGGGTGTCTCTGCGAGGGTGTGTGTATGTTTGCCTTTATGTATTTTCTCTGGATGCCTCTGTGAGGGTGGGTGTGTATGACTGTGTTTTCTGTGAATGTCTCTGTGAGGGTGTGTGTGTGTGTATGTATGTATGTGTTTTCTGTGGATGTCTCTGTGAGGGTGTGTGTTTTCTGTGGGTGTCTCTGTGAGGGTGTGTGTATGTCTTTGTGTGTTTTCTGTGGATGTCTCAGTGAGGGGGTGTGTATGTATGTCTTGCTGTGTTTTATGTGGTTGTCTCTCTGTGTGTGTATGTCTTTGTGTGTTTCCTGTGGGTGTGTATGTCTTTGTGTGCTTTCTGAGGCTGTCTCTGTCGGTGTTTCCTTGGGTATATGTGCAAGTTGTAGTTTGTGTGTCCATTGTCTGTTCCTTTTTTAGGACATTTTGAACTTACTACTGATTATTCACATCTTTCTACAGACTTTGAGACTAATGAGACCTTTCCGGAAGTCACCAATCCACCATTTAACCTTTAAATTATTGTTTAGGCCGTTCAGGGTCCTTCCTTTCAGCCACTGCATGCTGTTGTCATCATTTAGTTGGCATCTTCCTTTAAAAAAAGATAATCAGAACACCATATTTTGTTTTCCAAATCTTTTTTTTTTTTTTTTTTTTACAAAACTGTAGTCTACCTCATTATTTGTCAGGTCAATGTAATTAAGTGCTGAGTGTCTTTTTGGGTGTCTGTGTCTGAGTGTGTTTCTTTGCGTGTCTGCTAGAGTGTCTATATGTGAATCCTCATGTGTGAGTGTGTGTGTGTGTGTTTCAGTGTATGAGTGTGACTGTGTGTTTGTATGTTACTACATTTACAACATTTACAAGTTTAAATAGACACTTAAGAATAAAGTGCATATACATTTTAGTCACTTGGTTAAAAATTGCACATGTCAAAGGGGGGGGGGCTGATCAATGGTTAAGTCAGGGGCCCCAAAATTTGTCAAAGGGGGGGGCCTGATCAATGGTTAAGTCAGGGGCCCCAAAATTTCTAGTGGCGGCCCTGAGCATAGCACAGATGCATGATAGGCATTTCCTGGATTTGTAGCAACAAATAATAAACAATAACAACATTTGATTTAATTGTTTTGCTATAAATCCAATGAGTGCAGATTATTGTGCATCTATATATACAGTATAGCTATTTTTTTCTTTTTGTTTATGTGTCTGTGTAAGTTTGTGTATCTGAGTCTTTCTATGTGAGTGTCACTGCACGTCACTAGAGGGGAGTAAAATTAATGTTATCACATTTCTTTAACTTCATCACATACACAATTCAGCTCATGATCATTTCATTGTGGCATACTTGGGTATAGAACACTTTACCTGGCACATTTCACTATGGCATATTTAACAGTGACAATGTACAGTATGTGACACGTGGCTACATGGCATGTATTACAACTTGAATTTAATGTTGCGTCATGTAAGCACGATCTCAGAGCTCTGGTTAACTGTTACGCTTAAATAAAAAAGTTGCACAAACAACATTAAAAATACATTTAAAAGTACAGTTACACTCATAATAACACCATCTAAAAAATTAATTTAGAAAAAAATCAATAAAAAGTTGTGAGCTCAAAGATATGAGGTCTCATGTGTTAGAAAAGAAAAAGACTGCAAAAAGTTTTAACGCAGAGATACATTCATATACATATCTAAATATGTATATGTAATATATATATATGTGTGCGTGTGTACATATATATTTATGTATTATTTATGTATTTATATGTGTATATATGTATTTATAGAGATATATACACATATAAACACATAAATATAATTATATATACATATATAGACATAAATATAAGTGCACTGGCGCCCTACAGTCTATTCCAGAATTTGTATTGTTTAAAAAGATAGATAATCCCTTTATTGACCCTTGCACAGTTTTGCATAACCAACACTGTTTTATTAATATACGTTTTACCTCTTTGATTACCTTGAATCTAATCTTCAGCAGACTGCCCCCTCTTGACAGACTTGCATGTTAGCCAATCAGTGCCCTCTCATAAGTAACTCCATGGGCATGAGCACCATGTTATCTATATGGCCCTCGAGCTGTGAAAAACTGTCAAATGCATTCAGATAAGAGGCTGCCATCAAGATCTTAGAAATTAGCAAGTGAGCCTACCTAGGTTTAGCTTTCGAGAAAGAATACCAAGAGAACAAAGCAAATTTGATGATGCAAGTAAATTTGAAAGTTGTTTAAAATTACGAGTCCCATCTGAATCATGAAAGTTTAATTTTGACTAGACTGTCCCTTTAAGTAACTGAAAAAAATTAAAATCATATTTATGCAATATTCATATTTAATAAAGTGTTTAACTGTGTTTGTACTGTAAATATCTCACATTCCAATTTTCTTCACATAGGGGAATAAGTTCAAAGTATTTATAAACAGATATTCCTATATATATCTGTATATATCTATAGCTATATCTAATTTATATATATATAGGTATAGATATATATTTTACCAAAAAACATCAGATATATGTAGAAATATTTATTTATGAATAAATAGAACATATTCTTCTATGTGAAGACCACTGGAATGTGAAACATTAATATTTCATGTCGGGTTAGCGCACTTGAGAAAATGCGAACGGATTGACGTGACTTGTTTGTTAGGTTTTACCCTCCCACTTTTCACACTTCATTGAAGTAATAATCAAGCAAACTGATCACTATTAAAGGTTCCACACACCTATAAAAATAGCACTTACGTTTAAAGGGATATGAGACATAAAAATGATCTTTTGTGATTCAGACAGAACACAGACTTTTTTTAAAAAGTGTCCAGTTTACTTCTATTATCAAATTTGCTTCTTTTCCATAGTATTCTTTGTTGAAAAAAAATGCCTATGTAGGTGTCTGGAGCACTATATGACAGGAAATAGCGCTGCCATCTACTGCTCTTGCAAATGAATAACTTTCTTGCAAAATTGCTGCCATTTAATGATCCAGACGTGCGCGCTCCTGAGCTCATGTCCCTACTTTTCAACCAAAGATACCAAGAAAACAAAGAAAATTTGATAGTGGAAGCAAATTAGGAAGTTGTTTAAAAATTGCATTCTCTGTCTGAATCATAATAATAAATTATGGTTTCATGTCCCTTTAAGCCTGTGGCGTACTCTCATATATGTCTTATTGAGAATTAAATTGTGTCAGACCAGCCCCGAATGTTTTTCAGAATAACTCCCAATATCTCCATTACAATAAATCTCCAGGCCAGACAACTGCCTGCAATCACACTGCTGATTGATACCACAAACATTTTCTCTGGCGTGCGTGGGAAGACATGTTTTCTGTTTCAGATGAAACCTAATCCTGAGCCGAAAACATAAACAAATCATTCAATGTCGCATCTGCCTGCTGCCTGTGTCATTGCTAGGTGTCTGGGTAGCGGGGTGAAGATGTAAGTGGTCACATAAGTAGGAGAACTACATTACTCTTCCTTGTGTTATTCAGCTGAATTATTTAACCAACCTGTTGTGGAGAAAACTTCATCATTTCAGTATAATAATTATTTATAATACAGGTTACTGCTGGATATTGGTATAAGTTAATTAAAGGGACATACAAACACAAATGATAAAACATACAATTTTAAACAGGCTTCCAATATATTTATTTTCTGTAATTTGCTTCATTCTCTTAGTATCCTTTGTTGAACATCATACCCAGGTAGGGTCAGAAACTGGGCTCTAACTGCTGATTGGGGGCTGCACATATACCTGTATGCCTCTTGCGATGGGTTAACCGATATGTTCAGATAGCTCCCGGTAGTGCATTGCTGCTTATTCAAGAAAGGATACTAAGAGAATGAAGCAAAATTGATAATGTAGGTAAATTGGAAAGTTGTTTACAATCTGAATCATGAAAGAGTAATTTGGGGTTTTATGTCCCTTTAAAATGTGTTTTAAAAATAATTTGTAAGTTGTGTTTTGAAAAAAACAAAAACAATCTAATATAATAATAATAAAATGCTCAAATTCTTCAAATCATTACGGATGCCTACAAAATAGTGAACTGGACAGGAATCCCAACATTTTTATTTCATGGTTCATATCATTTTAAACAACTTTCTAATTTACTTCTGTTATAAAATTTGCTTTATTCTCTTGGTATCCTTTAATAAAGAAGCACTACTGGGAGCTAGCTGATCACATCATGTGAGCCAATGACTACCTTGTTTTTGGTAAATAACAATTTCTGAACTTTAGTCACCATTGTCAGCATGTTTTTTCAAGTGATCATAAAATGCTTCTGCCATTAATACCCTAAAGGGCCGATTTATTAAGGCCCGAATGGCCCTGAATGCAGCTGTTTCCGCGCAAGCCTTCAGGCTCGCCGGAAACAGGAGTTAAGAAGCAGCGGTCTTTAGACCGCTGCTCCTTAACTCGTCTTCCGCCTCTGAGGCAGTGGACAGCAATCAGCCCGATCGGATAGAATCGGGTTGATTGACACCCCTGCTAGCGAATCTTCAGGGGGCGGGATTGCACAGGCATTGCTTGTACAATGATAAACGCCGACAGCGTATGCGGCGGACATGATAAGTATCAAGAATTTTGGTACAGGGCTGGGACATAAGTATAGGGCAATTTGTGCAACATTAAAATGCTTTAGTAAATTATAGTATTTTAATATTTTATTAGAATGCCCCTTTAAAGTATACTAGATCTATGTGGGCAGTAACCTCTCACAAACACATGATTTACTTAAAGGGACACTGAACCCATATTTTTTCTTTAATGGGTCAGATAGAGCATGCAATTTTAAGCAACTTTCTAATTTACTCCTATTATCAATTTTTCTTCATTCTATTGCTATCTTTATTTAAAAAAGAAGGCATCTAAGCTAAGGAGCCAGCATTTTTTGGTTTAGAGCTCTGGACAGCACCTGTTTATTGGTGGGTGAATTTATCCACCAATCGGCAAGAACAACCCAGGTTGTTCACCAAAAATGGGCCGGCATCTAAACTTACATTCTTGCTTTTCAAATAAAGATACCAAGAGAATGAAAATTTGATAATAGGAGTAAATTAGAAAGTTGCTTAAAACTGCATGCTCTATCTGAATCACAAAAGAACAAAATTTGGGTTCAGTGTCCCTTTAACATTGACACTTGCATGTAATTATATATATATATATATATATATATATATATATGAATATTTTTTATTATAGAGTGTTATTATGAGTGTAACCGTACTTTTAAATGTATTTTTGATGTGTTCTGTGATACTTTTTTGACTCGTGTAACAGTTAACCAGAGGTCTCAATATCGCTCGCACACAAACGATAGAGCGCCAATCGTAATCCAGCCCTATATACAAAGAATCAGAATTTGAGACTTCATCCAAGAGCAAGTGTACACTGTAGCCCTCACTTAACTTAGCCAGGCAAGAATAGAAAGGGTGTAAAGAATTCACTTCTACAGTGAAGCAATATATTTCTGAACACTGAATATATAAAAAGGAGTGGGCATGTTGGTATATTCAGCAATACCTTTTTAAGAGATGAACTTCCAAGAGCCAATTCTTCTATTAATCAAGTCTGAAGAAACAACTGCCATTTAATTGCATGGATTTCACACCAAACCTCAATACATTAAATGTGTGTACATATAATTTATAGGTGCATTAAAATACGCTCAAGCATCACATTCCCCCTCCTTGAGCTTCTTATAAGTTACCTTTTGTACAGATAATAGAATCGTCTTTGTTCAGATAAATGAATAGTGTCCAAAAAGTTAAATACGCTTTTTTTTCCACGGTCACAGAGATGGTTCATCCCCCGGCCATTAATTGAATTTATTAGCCCGACTTGAAAAGAAGTCTGAGAAGTGGCCACTTTATTCCCTTAGAGATGTGTTCCTTGTGCCTCCAGATCTAAAGCTTGGATTTTAAACTCTCAGACTCTGAATGCTTCTTTTTAACAGAGCTCAAATTTATAGTTCTTCTATGTCGTTACGAGAGGAGCATTTTAATCTGCATGGAACCTCCCTCTATGAATATTCAGAGTCACAAATGACTGTATGCAATCAGGTTTAAGTGTGGATAGATTTAATATCTGCATAGCCACAATGCATTCCGCAAATAATTGCAAAGGTTTATAACATCCATATTTTTTCATTCTTGGGTTTACTTCAACCACATAACTATTCTATTTTTTTCTTAATTTGACAAAGAAGTAAGTGGTGTATTGCATTTGCAACCCAGTGTATAAAGGAACATATAGAAATTAATTTTAAGTAATCATATAAACAATGTTGTATAGAATGTAGCATTAATTTGCTTGACAGATTTTCCCCCATGTAATTGTCTTGTGTAGCATTGGCAGGTAGGTGTCATTTCCTTAAAGGGACATTATACACTAATTTTTTCTTTGCATAAATGTTTTGTAGATGATCTATTTATATAACCCATGAAGTTTTTTAAAAAAAAAAAAGTTTAGTTTTGCTTATTTTTAAATAACATTGCTCAGATTTTCAGACTCCTAACCAAGCCCCAAAGTTTTATGTAAGTACTGATGTATACCTTCTCCAGCTTGCTCCTGTTTGTGTAAAGGGTCTTTTCATATGCAAAAGAAGGGGGAGGGGGGAAAAGTGTCTTATTTCCCACTTGAAGTGGGCTTTCCAGCTACCTTTGCAACAAAGCTAAACTGAAAGCTTCTAAGTAAGTTTTTAAACAGTTTTATACTGGATTTTTATATCGGTATCTGTGCATCTTATTCTTTATAGTAGTGTCTATTACATGCAGTTATATGAAAATGAGTGTATACTGTCCCTTTAAGGGAATTTAGCAGTAAAAGTTCCAATTTAGTGAAGCATTTAGGTTGATTTATAAATCCTATAAAAAATGTACTTAAAGGGGATAAATGTCAAATTAAGTTATAACAATTGTACAGTATTTGTTCAAGCAATATAATATAATCTGAATGTAGATACCCCCCAATATAAATAGAGGATATTGCTAAGCCTTTTCCAGGAGAGTTTCAGTGAAAGATTTCATACATCCACATGAAAGCAGAATACCCGTTGTGGCTAACTTACTCAATATTGATTGGCTGCCTGTTTGAATGCATGATTCTTCATTTATCCAATAATATCAATTTCTGACATATAAAATAACTATTAAGTAATTTCATGTAATTTTACACTTTTAAAAAAATGTAAATTGTAAATACTAATTTTCAATCATAAAGTAACATAGACACTGACAAAATGTGTTTCAGATGACTCATTTGTTAAAAAAAATAAAAAATTACAGGGATATATAACAGTCTTTTTCATTGTTGTAATAAGAAACACTAAGCAGTGGGTTATACTTAAGTAATTGCAATATGTATTATTAATCATTTTAAAAGGATTTTACCTTTTATTTTTATTTTTAACATCATTTGTTAAGGGTTAATTACTTTCTTTCACAGCCCCTCAAGGGTCTCTACAGTAAGGCAAAGGAGCAGCTTTTTCCTTTGAAGTGTTGCTAGGAGACACCTATAATAGCTGCAGTCTATAATAGCTGCAGTCAGTTTACTGCCCATGCTCAGCAGAGGACTGCTGACAAATCACTTAAGTTCTGTAATGGTAGCTCTCTTATCTAGCTGCAGGCAGGGGCTACACTGAGAATTTCTAAGTGCCCATGTAGCAAGGAAACAAATAAGTTGTTTGCTTTTAAAACATAATCATTTTTTTTTTTATGTTTACTTTGATTCAACTTTTTTTACTGCTATTTTCAATGGGGAACATCTTCAGGACAACAGATCGAACTTTAGCTTAAATAAAGTTAAAATAGTAGCTAGTGTTACTACTACAAGCCTGCAGCAGCACAAATTAACATAAAAATATACTATTATTATGTCTTATTACACCAGACTCCTTAGGTATGTCCAGAATAGATTGGAGAGAGCAAGGGAGGGAAAATTGGTGATTATTATCTAGGGATATGAGTCAAGACATATTTTCATGTTAATTTCTAGTTATCTTGGCTCTCCCTGGCTAATTATCACTAATGAGACAGATGCAACGCAATGGCAAAAAAGTGTATAATAGGTGAGAAAGCAAAAAAAAAAAAATATCTGCTAAACACAAAATTAGATATCTGAACCAGCTGACATTCAGGAGGAGAAGGCATTTCATATTCTGTAATATGTAGATGAATAGTATTCCTCCTAGCTTTCAATAATGTTGAATCTAAAGGGACAGTCAACACTAACATTGTTATTGTTTTAAAATATAGATCATTTCTTTACTACCCATCCCATCCCCCAGCTTTGCACAACCAACATTGTTATATTATATTTTATAACATTGAAACCTTTAAATGTCTGCCTATTTCTAAGCCATTAAAGACAGCCTCTTATCACATGATTTTTATTTGCTTTTCACAACAGGCCAGTTCATGTGAGCCATATAGATAACTTGATCACGCCTATGGTTTGTGGCAGACACTGCACTAATTGGATAAAATGCAAGTCAATAGATAATAACTAAAAAGTCATGTGATCAGGGGCTGTCAGAAGATGCTTAGATACAAGATAATCACAGAGGTAAAAAATATATTAATATAACTGTGTTGGTTATGCAAAACTGGGGAATGGGTAATAAAGGGATTTTCTATCTTTTAAAACAATACAACTTCCGGTGTAGACTCTCCCTTTAATGGTGCTGAAATATTCAATTTCTGCAACCTAGCCAGCTCAGCCACCAAATCTCAAGATGGAGTTTCTCTGGATGTGGATGCCAAATTGGACCATGTTGCAGCATGTCTTGAGTCAATTGAAGAAACCACAGAGGTTTTGAGTCAGCAGAGGGAACCAGTTTTTTTTATGTTGGAATCTGCAAAGTCACTTAAAGGGACAGTCAAATCCAAAAAAACTTTCATGCTTCAAATAAGGCATGTCATTTTAAACAACTTTCCAATTTACTTTTATCACCAATTTTGCTTTGTTCTTTTGGTATTCTTAGTTGAAAGCTAAACCTAGGAGGTTCATATGCTAAATTTCTTAAACCTTGAAGGCCGCCTCTAATCTAAATGCATTTTGACCGTTTTTCACCACTAGAGGGCGTTAGTTCATGTGTTTCATATAGATAACATTGAGCTCACGCATGTGAATTTACCGAAGAGTGAGCACTGATTGGCTAAAATGCAAGTCTGTCAAAAGAACTGAAATAAGGGGCATACTGCTATGGCCACTACTCTGGATGGTCAAAAGTACTGTGACTGAGATAATCTGTTATGTAGTTATGTATCCCTGGAAGATAGTTTTCCATCAGAAACAATGGATTATTTTGCCCCCATTGTGAGTGAAATAACCACACCAGATTTTGTGCTAGCCTGCTGTGGTTGCTGTGTGGAGTCTCCTGGTTAGTCTTAAACCTGTGTCTCCTGGTCTCTGGTTCAGCATACTATTGACTGAGCTATTCAGCATCTGGTTGTGGAACAGCTCATCTGGGGGTCTGCTTAGTATGGCTCCTGATTATTGTCTACACAAACTTGTCTTTACCAGGTCCATCGCATTATCATTAGGTTGCTATATAAGTTAGCCACACCCAGCTATTGTGTGTGTTTCCTGTGAGAGCTCCTGGTTATATGATCTGTGACTTCCTGGCTTTTTGACCTCAGTTTTGTTTTTGGAATTTGCCTTTGCCAGTTCCTGCATGTTTCTTACTTCATTGCCTGCTTGTTCCCTGACTACTAACATACAGCTAGATTATGAGTTATGCACGCTATAGGGAAGTTAATGAACGCAACAAAAGTTGCGTTATTTAACCCCCTATAGCGCAGCCATTACAAGTTTTCAAAAAGCCGACTTGTGCGTGCGATATGGTGGTTTTAACCTCCATACCGCACACAATACAAGCAATGTTTTGACCTGCTCGTGCATGCTTTCCCCATAGACATCAATGGGGAAAGCGGTTCAGAAAAAAACCTAACACCTGCAATCGCGGAATGAAAAGCTCCGTAACGCAGTCCCTTTGTAATGGTAGTTTTTTATTTTTTGTAATGGTAGGCTTTTATTTTTGTAATGCTAGGTTTTAGTGTAAGGCAGCTTAGGTTTTATTTGACAGGTAAGTTTGTATTTATTTTAACTAGGTAGTTATTAAATAGTTAATAAATATTTACTAACTAGTCTACCTAGTTAAAATAAATACAAACTTACCTGTGATATAAAAATAAAACCTTAGCTAGCTACAATATAACTATTAGTTATATTGTAGCTAGCTTAGGTTTTATTTCATAGGTAAGTATGTATTTAGTTTTAAATATGAATTATTTAGTTAATAATTATAAGTTTAATTTAGCTCTATTTTAATTATGTTAAAGTTAGGGGGTGTTAGGGTTACGTTAGGGTTAGGTTTAGCGGTTACTAGTTTAAATTAGTTTATTGTGATGTGGGGGTTTCGGTTTAGGGGTTAATAGGTTTATTTAGTATATTTCGTTGTGGGGAGCTTGCAGTTTAGGGGTTAATAGGTTTATTATGGTGGCAGCGGAATTAGGGGTTAATAACTTTAGTATAGTGGCGGTGATGTGGGCGGGCGGCAGATAAGGGGTTAATAATATTCAAATAGTGTTTGCGATGCGGGAGGGTGGTGGTTTAGGGGTTAATAACTTTAGTATAGTGGCGGCGATGTCGGGTAGCAGCACAATAGGGGTTAATATTTTTTATTTGTGGCGGCGATGTCGAGAGCAGCAGATTAGGGGTTAATAACTTTAATATAGTATTTGCAATGCGTGAGGGCCTCTGTTTAGGGGTCAATAGGTAGTTTATGGTTGTTTAGTGTACTTTGTAGCAGTTTAGTTATGAGTTTTATGTAACAGTTTTGTAGCGTAAAACTCATAACTACTGCTCTCAGATTGCGAAACGGATCTTGCCGGTATAGGCTGCAATGCAAGCTTTTTAGCCGCAAAACTCGTAATGACTGCACTATGGAAGTCCCATGAAAAAACGTAATCTTTACGTGTGCGGGACTGACGTTGCGTTACAGGCTAAAACACTTGCGGTACAGCTATACCGACAAGACTTGTAATGGCTGCGGTGATGTTTTAACATTGAAATTACAATTTTTTCAGCGTTAAAACACAAACGCAAAACTCATAATCTAGGTGAGAGTGTTCCTGAGCTGGTTTGTATGTTGTCTGCACTGTTTACTACAGTAATTTTGACTTAGGCCTATACCTGAAATGTATTTGTGTCCAGGACCTGCACCCTATTGGCACCTCTTATCACGGTGCCCCTGATTTGGAACTGTACCTTGCCTACATCACTGAAATGTAATCTAATTCTATGCTTGTACTCTGCTGTAAGGATGGTATATAGCACTTATTAGAAGTTGCATCTTAATGGCAGACAATACTTGCACACATTTACAGAATCCACCAACTCAGAGCGATTTAATCGTGGAAGTTTGCACTGGTTCAGCAAGCACAAGAGACTCAGCAGGCACAGGATACCCAGCAGGTACTGTTGGTGAGGCTGCCGCAAGATATCAGGTAGGTGCACTGGGCACAGCAGGATTCAGACAAGCCACCACTGGTACAGCAAGCACAAGAGACTCAGCAGGCACAGGATACCCAGCAGGTACTGTTGGTGAGGCTGCCGCAAGATATCAGGTAGGTGCACTGGGCACAGCAGGATTCAGACAAGCCACCACTGGTACAGCAAGCACAGGAGACTCAGCAGGCACAGGATACCCAGCAGGTACTGTTGGTGAGTCTGCCGCAAGATATCAGGTAGGTACACTGGGCACAGCAGGATTCAGACAAGCCACCACTGGTACAGCAAGCACAAGAGACTCAGCAGGCACAGGATACCCAGCAGGTACTGTTGGTGAGGCTGCCGCAAGATATCAGGTAGGTGCACTGGGCACAGCAGGATTCAGACAAGCCACCACTGGTACAGCAAGCACAAGAGACTCAGCAGGCACAGGATACCCAGCAGGTACTGTTGGTGAGGCTGCCACAAGATATCAGGTAGGTGCAATGGGCACAGCAGGATTCAGACAAGCCGCCACTGGTACAGCAAGCACAGGAGACTCAGCAGGCACAGGATACCCAGCAGGTACTGTTGGTGAGGCTGCCACAAGATATCAGGTAGGGGCACTGGGCACAGCAGGATTCAGACAAGCCACCACTGGTACAGCAAGCACAAGAGACTCAGCAGGCACAGGATATCCAGCGAGTATTGTTGGTGAGCCGGCCTCAGGATACCAGATAGGTGCAGGGGTACAGCAAGATTCAGGTAAGCTGCCACTGGTACAGCAAACACAGGAGCACGGTGAGTATTCAGTTTGGAAGCTCAGCAAGCACAGAAATAGGGTAAACACAAGGGTAATCCAAAAGAAGGATAAGAAAAAATTCACTCACTATATTGAAACACGTATACCATTTTCTACAGGTGCTAGATGTGATTGATAATTATATTCAGGTGGGTGTGTTCACTGAGGGTTTATAAGGTGGAGAGGAAATGATGTATGTATAGCATGAATAAAGACCGAAACGTTGCTGTTGTCTTGCTGGCTGATGCTGCAATAAATTGGTAATTATTTACTGGATTGGAGTGCTGCTGTTCTTTTGATATTTTTGGATGTTACTTCAGGGTTTGTACAGTACCCTGTTAGAGCTTGTGCACCCTACTATACAGTGTGTGCTGGACTATCTTCTTGTTCTAAGAAGAAATTTAGGTCAGGGCCGGCAAAAATTGAGTAACCAGGCAGGGTCAGCAATCCAGGAAGAAAGATAAAGAGTTTCATAGCACTTTTAGGAGGAAAAACACACAACCCAGAGACTGAGTTCAGGCAGAGGCTGGATTATAAAGGCTGTTAATTGGTAGCAGGTGAGACATGATTGCTACAGGCTGCAGATAGGAAGCGGAGCTCACTATACAGTAAAACAGGTAATAACAGAACAGGGCAGACAATCATACTGCTAGATTACGAGTCTTGCGTTAGCCTTAAAAAGCAGCGTTGAGAGGTCCCAACGCTGCTTTTTAACGCCCGCTGGTATTACGAGTCTGGCAGGTACAGGTGTACCGCTCACTTTTATTCCTCGACTTTAGCTTACCGCAAATCCCCTTACGTCAATTGCATATCCTATCTTTTTAATGGGATTTGCCTAACACCAGTATTACGAGTCTTGGAAAAAGTGAGTGGTACACCCTCTCCTGTCAAGACTGATACCGCATTTAAAAGTCAGTAGTTAAGAGTTTTATGGGCTAACGCCGCAACATAAAACTCTTAACTAAAGTGCTAAAAAGTACACTAACACCCATAAACTACCTTTTAACCCCTAACTGAGGCCTCCCCCCAACATCGCAAACACTTAAATAAATAATCTGCAGACCGGACATCGCCACCACTTTAATAAATATATTAACCCCTAAACCGCCGCACTCCCGCCTCACAAACACTAGTTAAATTTTATTAAGCCCTAATCTGCCGTCCCTAACATCACCGACACCTACCTACATTTATTAACCCCTAATCTGCCACCACCAACGTCGCCGCTACTATATTAAATTTATTAACCCTTAAACCTAAGTCTAACCCTAAGTCTAACCCACCCTAATTTAGATAAAATGAAATAAAATTACTACAATTAAATAAATTATTCCTATTTAAAACTAAATACTTACCTATAAAATAAACCCTCAGCTAGCTACAATATAACTAATAGTTACATTGTAGCTATCTCAGGGTTTATTTTTATTTTACAGGCAACTTTTTTAAATTATTTTAACTAGATACAATAGTTATTAAATAGTTATTAACTATTTAATAACTACCTAGTTAAAATAAAAACAAAAGTACCTGTAAAATAAAACCTAACCTAAATTACAATTACACCTAACACTACACTATCATTAAATGAATTACCTAAATTAAAATAAATTACCTACAATTAACTACAATTAAATAAAATAAACTAAAAGTACGAAACCCCCCACTAAATTACAGAAAAAATAAAATAATTACAAGAAATTTAAACTAATTACACCTAATCTAATCCCCCTAATAAAATAAAAAAGCCCCCCAAAATAAAAAAAATCACTACCCTATACTAAATTACAAATAGCCCTTAATAGGGCCTTTTGCGGGGCATTGCCTCAAAGTAATCAGCTCTATTACCTGTAAAAATAAATACAATACCCCCCCAACATTAAAACCCACCACCCACACACCCAACCCTACTCTAAAACCCACCCAATCCCCCCTTAAAAAAAATCTAACACTACCTCCTTTAAAGATCACCCTACCTTGAGACGTCTTCACCCAACCGGGCACAAGTGGTCCTCCAGAGGGGCAGAAGTCTTCATCCGATCCGGGCAGAAGAGGACCTCCAGAGGGGCAGAAGTCTTCATCCAGACGGCATATTCTATCTTCATCCATCCGTAGCGGAGTGGGTCCATCTTGAAGTCATCCGACGCGGAGCATCCATCCAGACTGACGACTACACGACGAATGACGGTTCCTTTAAATGACGTCATCCAAGATGGCGTCCCTTGAATTCCGATTGGCTGATAGGATTCTATCAGCCAATCGGAATTAAAGGGACAGTCTAGTCAAAATTAAACTTTCATGATTCAGATAGGGCATGTAATTTTAAACAACTTTCCAATTTACTTCTATTATCTAATTTGCTAAATTCTTTAGATATCCTTTGTTGAAGAAATAGCAATGCACATGTGTGAGCCAATCAAACGAGGCCTCTATGTGCAGCAACCAATAAGCAGCTACTGAGCATATCTAGATATGCTTTTCAGCAAGTGATATCAAGAGAATGAAGCAAATTAGATAATAGAAATAAATTAGAAAGTTGTTTAAAATGACATGCTCTTTCTAAATCACGAAAGAGAAAATGTGGGTTTCATGTCCATTTAAGGTAGGAAAAATCCTATTGGCTGATGCAATCAGCCAATAGGATTGAGCTTGCATTCTATTGGCTGATTGGAACAGCCAATAGAATGCGAGCTCAATCCTATTGGCTGATTGGATCAGCCAATAGGATTGAACTTCAATCCTATTGGCTGATTGGATCAGCCAATAGGATTTTTCCTACCTTAATTCCGATTGGCTGATAGAATCCTATCAGCCAATCGGAATTCAAGGGATGCCATCTTGGATGACGTCATTTAAACGAACCGTCATTCGTCGTGTAGTCATCTGTCTGGATGGATATTCCATGTCAGCTGGCTTCAAGATGGACCCGCTCCGCTCCAGATGGATGAAGATAGAAGATGCCGTCTGGATGAAGACTTCTGCCCTCTGGAGGTCCTCTTCTGCCCGGATCGGATGAAGACTTCTGCCCCTCTGGAGGACCACTTGTGCCCGGTTTGGTGAAGACGTCTCAAGGTAGGGTGATCTTCAAGGGTGGTAGTGTTAGGTTTTTTTAAGGGGGTATTGGGTGGGTTTTAGAGTAGGGTTGGGTGTGTGGGTGGTGGGTTTTAATGTTGGGGGGGTATTGATTTTTTTTTTACAGGTAATAGAGCTGATTACTTTGGGTCAATGCCCCGCAAAAGGCCCTTTTAAGTGCTATTTGTAATTTAGTATAGGGTAGTGATTTTTTTTATTTGGGGGGGGGGCTTTTTTATTTTATTAGGGGGATTAGATTAGGTGTAATTAGTTTAAATTTCTTGTAATTATTTTATTTTTTTCTGTAATTTAGTGGGGGGGGGTTTCGTACTTTAGTTTATTTTATTTAATTGTAGTTAATTGTAGGTAATTTATTTTAATTTAGGAAATTAATTTAATGATAGTGTAGTGTTAGGTGTAATTGTAATTTAGGTTAGGATTTATTTTACAGGTACTTTTGTTTTTATTTTAACTAGGTAGTTATTAAAAAGTTAATAACTATTTAATAACTATTGTACCTAGTTAAAATAAATACAAAGTTGCCTGTGAAATAAAAATAAACCCTGAGATAGCTACAATGTAACTATTAGTTATATTGTAGCTAGCTTAGGGTTTATTTTATAGGTAAGTATTTCGTTTTAAATAGGAATAATTTATTTAATTGTATTAATTTTATTTCGTTTTATTTAAATTATATTTAAGATAGGGGGGTTAGATTTAGAGTTAGACTTAGGTTTAGGGGTTAATAACTTTATTATAGTGGCGGCGACGTTGTGGGGTGGAAGATTAGGGGTTAATAAATGTAGTTAGTTTGCGGCGACATTGGGGGCGGCAGATTAGGGGTTAATAAATATAATGTAGGTGTCGGCGATGTTGGGGGCAGCAGATTAAGGGTTCATAAGTATAATGTAGGTGACGGTGGTGTCCGGAGCGGCAGATTAGGGGTTAATAATATAATGCAGGAGTTGGCAATGTCGGGGGCGGCAGATTAGGGGTTAATAAGTGTAAGATTAGGGGTGTTTAGACCCGGGGTTCATGTTAGGCTGTTAGGTGTAGACATAAATTTTATTTCCCCATAGGAATCAATGGGGCTGCGTTAGGAGCTGAACGCTGCTTTTTTGCAAGTGTTAGTTTTTTTTTCAGCCAAATCAGCCCCATTGTTTCCTATGGGGAAATCGTGCACGAGCACGTTTAGCCAGTTTACCGCTACCGTAAGCAGCGCTGGTATTGAGGTGAGATGTGGAGCTAAATTCTGCTCTACGCTCACCTTTTTGCGGCTAACGCCGGGTTTAAAAAAACCTGTTATACCAGCGTTATTTTAGGTGAGCGGTGAGCTGAAGCTAAACGTTAGCAACGCACCCCTGTTACCGCAAAACTCGTAATCTCGGTTATAGTTTCCCAGCGTACTAAAGGCTAGAGAACCTTACTAGAAAGGTGAAAGTCTAGGTTCAAGTTCAGCTAGGTTTCTTAAAGGGGTGGCCAGGTCTGGCAGTCTGCCGAGCTTGAGGCGAACCGTAACACCTGCTGACATCACTGACTCTAGTGCTCAGAAGTAAGTAAATGTATTATGCCTAAAGGGGGGGGAGTAAGGCCAAAAAGGAGGCTTCTGTGCCTCTTGTGATCTCAGTTGCTACTGCAAATGAGCTCCTACCAAAAAAAAACATAATTTATGTAAGAACTTACCTGATAAATTCATTTCTTTCATATTAGCAAGAGTCCATGAGCTAGTGACGTATGGGATATACATTCCTACCAGGAGGGGCAAAGTTTCCCAAACCTCAAAATGCCTATAAATACACCCCTCACCACACCCACAATTCAGTTTAACGAATAGCCAAGAAGTGGGGTGATAAGAAAAAAGTGCGAAAGCATATAAAATAAGGAATTGGAATAATTGTGCTTTATACAAAATCATAACCACCACAAAAAAGGGCGGGGCCTCATGGACTCTTGCTAATATGAAAGAAATGAATTTATCAGGTAAGTTCTTACATAAATTATGTTTTCTTTCATGTAATTAGCAAGAGTCCATGAGCTAGTGACGTATGGGATAATGACTACCCAAGATGTGGATCTTTCCACACAAGAGTCACTAGAGAGGGAGGGACAAAATAAAGACAGCCAATTCCTGCTGAAAATAATCCACACCCAAAATAAAGTTTAATGAAAAAACATAAGCAGAAGATTCAAACTGAAACCGCTGCCTGAAGTACTTTTCTACCAAAAACTGCTTCAGAAGAAGAAAATACATCAAAATGGTAGAACTTAGTAAAAGTATGCAAAGAGGACCAAGTTGCTGCTTTGCAAATCTGATCAACCGAAGCTTCATTCCTAAACGCCCAGGAAGTAGAAACTGACCTAGTAGAATGAGCTGTAATTTTCTGAGGCGGAGTTTTACCCGACTCAACATAGGCAAGATGAATTAAAGATTTCAACCAAGATGCCAAAGAAATGGCAGAAGCTTTCTGGCCTTTTCTAGAACCGGAAAAGATAACAAATAGACTAGCAGTCTTTCGGAAAGATTTAGTAGCTTCAACATAATATTTCAAAGCTCTAACAACATCCAAAGAATGCAACGATTTCTCCTTAGAATTCTTAGGATTAGGACATAATGAAGGAACCACAATTTCTCTACTAATGTTGTTGGAATTCACAACTTTAGGTAAAAATTCAAAAGAAGTTCGCAACACCGCCTTATCCTGATGAAAAATCAGAAAAGGAGACTCACAAGAAAGAGCAGATAATTCAGAAACTCTTCTGGCAGAAGAGATGGCCAAAAGGAACAAAACTTTCCAAGAAAGTAATTTAATGTCCAATGAATGCATAGGTTCAAATGGAGGAGCTTGAAGAGCCCCCAGAACCAAATTCAAACTCCAAGGAGGAGAAATTGACTTAATGACAGGCTTTATACGAACCAAAGCTTGTACAAAACAATGAATATCAGGAAGAATAGCAATCTTTCTGTGAAAAAGAACAGAAAGAGCAGAGATTTGTCCTTTCAAGGAACTTGCAGACAAACCCTTATCTAAACCATCCTGAAGAAACTGTAATATTCTCGGTATTCTAAAAGAATGCCAAGAAAAATGATGAGAAAGACACCAAGAAATATAAGTCTTCCAGACTCTATAATATATCTCTCTAGATACAGATTTACGAGCCTGTAACATAGTATTAATCACAGAGTCAGAGAAACCTCTGTGACCAAGAATCAAGCGTTCAATCTCCATACCTTTAAATTTAAGGATTTCAGATCTGATGGAAAAAAGGACCTTGAGACAGAAGGTCTGGTCTTAACGGAAGAGTCCATGGTTGGCAAGAGGCCATCCGGACAAGATCCGCATACCAAAACCTGTGAGACCATGCCGGAGCTACCAGCAGAACAAACGAGCATTCCTTCAGAATCTTGGAGATTACTCTTGGAAGAAGAACTAGAGGCGGAAAGATATAGGCAGGATGATACTTCCAAGGAAGTGATAATGCATCCACTGCCTCCGCCTGAGGATCCCGGGATCTGGACAGATACCTGGGAAGTTTCTTGTTTAGATGAGACGCCATCAGATCTATTTCTGGAAGTTCCCACATTTGAACAATCTGAAGAAATACCTCTGGGTGAAGAGACCATTCGCCCGGATGCAACGTTTGGCGACTGAGATAATCCGCTTCCCAATTGTCTATACCTGGGATATGAACCGCAGAGATTAGACAGGAGCTGGATTCCGCCCAAACCAAAATTCGAGATACTTCTTTCATAGCCAGAGGACTGTGAGTCCCTCCTTGATGATTGATGTATGCCACAGTTGTGACATTGTCTGTCTGAAAACAAATGAACGATTCTCTCTTCAGAAGAGGCCAAAACTGAAGAGCTCTGAAAATTGCACGGAGTTCTAAAATATTGATCGGTAATCTCACCTCCTGAGATTCCCAAACTCCTTGTGCCGTCAGAGATCCCCACACAGCTCCCCAACCTGTGAGACTTGCATCTGTTGAAATTACAGTCCAGGTCGGAAGCACAAAAGAAGCCCCCTGAATTAAACGATGGTGATCTGTCCACCACGTTAGAGAGTGTCGAACAATCGGTTTTAAAGATATTAATTGAGATATCTTTGTGTAATCCTTGCACCATTAATTCAGCATACAGAGCTGAAGAGGTCGCATGTGAAAACGAGCAAAGGGGATCGCGTCCGATGCAGCAGTCATAAGACCTAGAATTTCCATGCATAAGGCTACCGAAGGGAATGATTGTGACTGAAGGTTTCGACAAGCTGAAATTAATTTTAGACGTCTCTTGTCTGTTAAAGACAGAGTCATGGACACTGAATCCATCTGGAAACCCAGAAAGGTTACCCTTGTCTGAGGAATCAATGAACTTTTTGGTAAATTGATCCTCCAACCATGATCTTGAAGAAACAACACAAGTCGATTCGTATGAGATTCTGCTAAATGTAAAGACTGAGCAAGTACCAAGATATCGTCCAAATAAGGAAATACCACAATACCCTGTTCTCTGATTACAGACAGAAGGGCACCGAGAACCTTTGTAAAAATTCTTGGAGCTGTAGCTAGGCCAAACGGCAGAGCCACAAACTGGTAATGCTTGTCCAGAAAAGAGAATCTCAGGAACTGATAATGATCTGGATGAATCGGAATATGCAGATATGCATCCTGTAAATCTATTGTGGACATATAATTCCCTTGCTGAACAAAAGGCAAGATAGTCCTTACAGTTACCATCTTGAACGTTGGTATCCTTACATAACGATTCAATATTTTTAGATCCAGAACTGGTCTGAAGGAATTCTCCTTCTTTGGTACAATGAAGAGATTTGAATAAAACCCCATCCCCTGTTCCGGAACTGGAACTGGCATAATTACTCCAGTCAACTCTAGATCTGAAACACAATTCAGAAATGCTTGAGCTTTTACTGGATTTACTGGGACACGGGAAAGAAAAAATCTCTTTGCAGGAGGTCTCATCTTGAAACCAATTCTGTACCCTTCTGAAACAATGTTCTGAATCCAAAGATTGTGAACAGAATTGATCCAAATTTCCTTGAAAAAACGTAACCTGCCCCCTACCAGCTGAGCTGGAATGAGGGCCGCACCTTCATGTGGACTTAGAAGCAGGCTTTGCCTTTCTAGCTGGCTTGGATTTATTCCAGACTGGAGATGGTTTCCAAACTGAAACTGCTCCTGAGGATGAAGGATCAGGCTTTTGTTCTTTGTTGAAACGAAAGGAACGAAAACGATTATTAGCCCTGTTTTTACCTTTAGATTTTTTATCCTGTGGTAAAAAAGTTCCTTTCCCACCAGTAACAGTTGAAATAATAGAATCCAACTGAGAACCAAATAATTTGTTACCCTGGAAAGAAATAGAAAGTAGAGTTGATTTAGAAGCCATATCAGCATTCCAAGTTTTAAGCCATAAAGCTCTTCTAGCTAAAATCGCTAGAGACATAAACCTGACATCAACTCTGATAATATCAAAAATGGCATCACAGATAAAATTATTAGCATGCTGAAGAAGAATAATAATATCATGAGAATCATGATGTGTTACTTGTTGCGCTAAAGTTTCCAACCAAAAAGTTGAAGCTGCAGCAACATCAGCCAAAGATATAGCAGGTCTAAGAAGATTACCTGAACACAGATAAGCTTTTCTTAGAAAGGATTCAATTTTCCTATCTAAAGGATCCTTAAACGAAGTACCATCTGACGTAGGAATAGTAGTACGTTTAGCAAGGGTAGAAATAGCCCCATCAACCTTAGGGATTTTGTCCCAAAATTCTAATCTGTCAGACGGCACAGGATATAATTGCTTGAAAAGTTTAGAAGGAGTAAATGAATTACCCAATTTATCCCATTCTTTGGAAATTACTGCAGAAATAGCATTAGGAACAGGAAAAACTTCTGGAATAACCACAGGAGCTTTAAATACCTTATCCAAACGTTTAGAATTAGTATCAAGAGGACCAGAATCCTCTATTTCTAAAGCAATTAGTACTTCTTTAAGTAAAGAACGAATAAATTCCATTTTAAATAAATATAAAGATTTATCAGCATCAACCTCTGAGACAGAATCCTCTGAACCAGAAGAGTCATCAGAATCAGAATGATGATGTTCATTTAAAAATTCATCTGTAGGGAGAGAAGTTTTAAAAGATTTTTTATGTTTACTAGAAGGAGAAATAACAGACATAGCCTTCTTTATGGATTCAGAAACAAAATCTCTTATGTTATCAGGAACATTCTGCACCTTAGATGTTGAGGGAACTGCAACAGGCAATGGTACATTACTAAAGGAAATATTATCTGCTTTAACAAGTTTGTCATGACAATCAATACAAACAACAGCCGGAGGAATAGCTACCAAAAGTTTACAGCAGATACACTTAGCTTTGGTAGATCCAGCACTAGACAGCGATTTTCCTGTAGTATCTTCTGACTCAGATGCAACGTGAGACATCTTGCAATATGTAAGAGAAAAAACAACATAAAAAGCAAAATTGATCAAATTCCTTAAATGACAGTTTCAGGAATGGGAAAGAATGCCAAAGAACAAGCTTCTAGCAACCAGAAGCAATAAAAAATGAGACTTAAATAATGTGGAGATAAAAGCGACGCCCATATTTTTTAGCGCCAAATCAGACGCCCACATTATTTGGCGCCTAAATGCTTTTGGCGCCAAAATGACGCCACATCCGGAACGCCGACATCTTTGGCGCAAAATAACGTCAAAAAAATGACGCAACTTCCGGCGACACGTATGACGCCGGAAACGGAAAAGAATTTTTGCGCCAAAAAAGTCTGCGCCAAGAATGACGCAATAAAATGAAGCATTTTCAGCCCCCGCGAGCCTAACAGCCCACAGGGAAAAAAGAGTCAAATTTTTTGAAGGTAAGAAAAAAATGATTAATTCAAATGCATTATCCCAAATATGAAACTGACTGTCTGAAAAATAAGGAAAGTTGAACATTCTGAGTCAAGGCAAATAAATGTTTGAATACATATATTTAGAACTTTATAAACAAAGTGCCCAACCATAGCTTAGAGTGTCACAGAAAATAAGATTTACTTACCCCAGGACACTCATCTACATGTTTGTAGAAAGCCAAACCAGTACTGAAACGAGAATCAGCAGAGGTAATGGTATATATAAGAGTATATCGTCGATCTGAAAAGGGAGGTAAGAGATGAATCTCTACGACCGATAACAGAGAACCTATGAAATAGACCCCGAAGAAGGAGATCACTGCATTCAAATAGGCAATACTCTCTTCACATCCCTCTGACATTCACTGCACGCTGAGAGGAAAACCGGGCTCCAACTTGCTGCGGAGCGCATATCAACGTAGAATCTAGCACAAACTTACTTCACCACCTCCATCGGAGGCAAAGTTTGTAAAAACTGAATTGTGGGTGTGGTGAGGGGTGTATTTATAGGCTTTTGAGGTTTGGGAAACTTTGGCCCCTCCTGGTAGGAATGTATATCCATACGTCACCTAGCTCTTGGGACTCTTGCTAATTACATGAAAGAAACTAAGCCTAAACTTATAGCACTTTTTCCTGAATCTTTACATAATACATTGCTGTCCTGTTGTCTGTTAGGGTTTCCATTACCTTCCCCTGAAGCTGAGACTGGATATGACAAAGAGTCTTGCAGATTGCCTTTGTTCCCAAAACATTGCAAAAGTAGAATTTCAGACTGATGATCCCAGGCACATAGTACTGTCTGATCCTGTAGAACTGCTCCCCAGCCCAAACTGGGATGGGGAGCAGTTAGTAAAGTATTCAGTCTTGAAGGATTCCGTTTATTATTTTTGTAATTGTAGTTTTAATTTTTTAGTAATCTTAGATTTTTTATTTTTAGTAATGTTAGTTTTTTTTATTTTTAAGCAATGTTAGGGTTTATTAGGTGTAAACTTATGCCTAGATTTAGAGTTTCTGCGTTAGCCGTCAAAACCTGCGTAAGGGGTCCTAACGCTGCTTTTTACTGCCCGCTGGTATTTAGAGTCAGCCAGGAAAGAGTCTAACGCTCACTTTCCAGCCGCGACTTTTCCTTACCGCAGATCCCCTTACGCCAATTGCGTATCCTATCTTTTCAATGGGGATCTTCCTAACGCCGGTATTTAGAGTCTTGGCTGAAGTGAGCGTTACACCTCTACTGACAAGACACCAGCCGCAGAAATAAGTCAGGAGTTTAAGAGCTTTATGGGCTAACGAGCCGGTTCATAAAGCTCTTAACTACTGTGCTCTAAAGTACACTAACACCCATAAACTACCTATGTACCCCTAAACCGAGGTCCCCCCCACATTGCCGCCACTCTAATAAAAAAAATTTAACCCCTAATCTGCCGACCGCACACCGCCGCCACCTACATTATCCCTATGTTACCCCTAATCTGCTGCCCCTAACATCGCCGACCCCTACTAATATTTATTAACCCCCTAATCTGACCCCCCCCAATGTCGCCGCTACCTTACCTACACTTATTAACAAAAAAAGAAAGAAAAAAATGCAGGAGCGCTACAGCTAAAGGTGATTTTAGATAAAGGATTAGATAACCTGTGGTAAACAAATAGAACAAAGAATCAAGATTAAGGAGGATACTGCATAAAAATAAATTTAAAAGTAAGGGTAAACTAAATACCAGCGATAAAAGATAAAGTATCAATTAAAAAACAGAAGCTGACTAATTACATAAAAGTGACATAGATTTATTATTGAACATCTGCAATAGATAATCTTACTATAAAAAACGGACGTCTCCGTAATTAAAAAGCTAGGTTGCCACCATATAAAACTAAAAATGTACTTGCACAATCGGGTCCGTGATGATACTTCTTAAATCGTTATTTAAACAAGTCCAAAATCACAAAGGGATAGTCCAAACACAAGTTGGTTTGCTAGGCAAACAAAGGCTTACCCCCCGGTCTGTGTATATTCGGTATCCTCCTGGTGAGTGGATTTACAGCCGTTTACAGTATGATGTCACCTATATGGGCGCTGTCAAAGTAAGCCTCCTGATTGGTTCAGAATACAGATCAGCTAATAGCGGTAATCATTGAATCCTCCAGCTGTGATATATCAATTTTCCAGCGAGTAGTATCTGCTCTTAGTGCCAAGCAGCACGCAGAATACAGCAAATATAGAAACCTTTGGTGAACTTGGTATACAGGTTCTCCAGCAATTTATCAGAGGATCGGCAGTCCAAAAGTATAATAGGGCAGAGATGTTAAAGTCGGCTAACCCGTGTTAGCAATTTTCACACTCCTCGATTATGAATGTTGTAGCTCCAGCTACACACAGATAACAGTCAATGACAGTTGCAACACATCAACGCGTTTCTTCCTCTTCAGGGTTTTTTTTTTTAAAAGATAAATTAGTTGCAACAGGTGTATCCTTTTTAAAGGTGTAACTTGCTCCTCATTGGTTAAAATTTATTCCAGAACTTTTTACTAAAGGTGGTATTAGTTTTTAAGATGGTATTGGCAAACCTTTATATTTTCTAGGCAACCTGATACATAAGAACAATTTTCCTAATTTCTTCTCAAAAGTAAATAGATTTCTCAAAAATTCCTAAAAAATTATTAAAAAATTAGATAGTCAAGATAATCCAAAAAACTTTTAAAAAGCTTTTAAAAAAATATTTTTATATCACAATTTATAACAATATTACCGAACTATAAGTTGACCCTTGATACATCAATAAAAAAGGAAATCTGACCCAAAAATTCATATAATATGTTTAAATAGGGTAAGATAATTGACAGAATATAGATAGCTAACATCAATCTAATAAAAATGGAGAGATATCCAGCTCTGAATTAAAACCAGCAGGGAATAGGGTATTATGTCTGTAGATCAATTCTGTCCTCTTTTATTTTCAGACATTTTTCTATATTACCCCCCTCCAATTCTGTTTGACCTGTAGTATTCCCCAATACTTTAAATATTTAGTTATGTATGGATTTGAAATGTTTATATAAGTTAGTGTCCTCCAGCTCCCTTCTCAATGCATAATAGGTGTTCCCTTTCCTATCTCTGATCATTTGCTTGGTTTCTCCAAAATATAGCAAATTACAAGTGCATTTGAGGATATAAATTACCCTCCCTTCGTAGTGCATCTAATGCAATCTTTGATAATGATCTCTTCTCCTGATTTTGGGGATATTTATTACATTTCTTTTATCACTGTATTTGCATGCCTTGCATGAATAGCAAGGGATGAAGCCTGATATTTTTCCTCCTTGTAGATTTTTTTGTGTCAGACATGGTTTCTGATTTGTATCACGAGAACTAGGTGCCAAAATTGATTTAAAGTTTTTTGTCTTTTTAAAGATTAGTCTAGGTTTACAAGGGGAGTCGAATCTCCCAATATGGGGTCTGCTTTTAATATTGTCCAATGTTTCGTTTAAATTCCTCTCATAATTCCATGATCCTACATTGTATTACCATTATGAAGCGGGACATCAACTATATCTTGAATTATTTTTAGGAGTTTTATGTTTATATGATAGGAGACTTTTTCTTGTCAGTATCTCTTGCCCTTATCACAGGCCTTATTGACAACCTCATCATTATAACCTCTATCTCTAAATTTATCGATTAGGGACTCTATTTGATATTCAAAATCAGTGAGTCTGGAGGCGAGTTTTTTCTGACTCTCAGGCTTTGACCCACAGAATGTTGTCTTTCCATGGTTGGAGATGACAGCTCTTGGCATGAATAAAACTATTGGAGTTAACCTCTTTAAAATGTGTTTTTGTTTCTATATTATTGTTAATGGCCATAATTTTCTAGATCCGAAAATACTACCTTATCTTTACTGTGAACAAAAGTGAATTTTAGACCTTTGTCATTAGAGTCATATCAGAGAACAATTTCTGTAAATTAGATTCTGACCCCCTCCATATTATCAAGGACATCATCTATGTAACGTCTATAGAGCACGAGGTCCGCACCGTAGTTACCCAACTGGAAGTAAGATTCCTCCCATACTGCCAACAAATAGGTTGGCGTAACTTGGTGCGAACCTCGTGCACCATAGCCGTACCTTCTATCTGTAAATAAAATGTATTATTGTACATAAAGTAATTATTCTTCAATATGAAGGAAATGCTCTTTAATAAGAACTACCCTTTGTTCTGGGCCTCATCTCTAAGTCCTTTATCTAAATATTTCTTAATCGCCGATGATTCCTTTATCATGGTCAATTACTGTGTATAAAAGAAGTAATGTCTCCAGTCACTAGAGTTAGGTTATCCTCCACAATCAAATTGTTCCAGAATATTGAGGACCTGAGTCGAATCCCTCAGATATGAGTCCAAATTCCTTACAATATTTTTGCAGGAAAGTGTCCACATATTGTGAGAGGTTAGAGGATAATGCCTCTACTACCCGAAATACTCGTCATCTCCCGGTAGTTGGGTGAGATTTTGTGTATTTTCGGAAGGGAATTAGAACACCGGGGACCCCTACACTTATTAACACCTAATCTTCCGACCGGACCTCTGCCGCCACTATATAAATGTATTAACCCCTAAACCACCGCACTCCCGCCTCGCAAACCCTATAATAAATAGTATTAACCCCTAATCTGCCCTCCCTAACATCGGCGACACCCTAAGCTTTAAGTATTAACCCCTAATCTGCCGACCGGACCTCGCTGCTACTTACTCAAATAAATGTATTAACCCCTTAAAGCTAAGTCTAACCCTAACCCTAACACCCCCCCTAAGTTAAATATAATTTTTTTATCTAATGAAATAAATTAAATATTATTAACTAAGTATTCCTATTTAAAACTAAATACTTACCTATAAAATAAACCCTTATATAGCTACAATATAACGAATAATTATATTGTAGCTATTTTAGGATTATATTTTATTTTACAGGCAACTTTGTATTTATTTTAACTAGGTACAATAGCTATTAAATAGTTATTTACTATTTAATAGCTACCTAGTTAAAATAATTACAAAATTACCTGTAAAATAAATCCTAACCTAAGTTTACAATTAAACCTAACACTACACTATCAATTAAATAAATTGAAATAAATTACCTACCATTACATACAATTAATAAACTAAACTAAATTACAAAAAAAAAACCCCACTAAATTACAAAAAATAAAAAAAGATTACAAGAATTTTAGAGCTAATTACACCTACTCTAAGCCCCCTAAAAAAATAACAAAGCCCTCAAAAATAAAAAAATGCCCTACCCTATTCTAAAATAAAAGTTAACAGCTCTATTACCTTACCAGCCCTTAAAAGGGCTTTTTGCGGTGCATGCCCCAAAGAAATCAGCTCTTTTGCCTGTAAAAAAAACATACAATACCCCCCCCAATATTACAACCCACCACCCACATACCCCTACTCTAACCCACCCAAACCCCCCTTAAAAAACCTAACACTAAGCCCCTGAAGATCTTCCTACCTTGTCTTCACCCAGCCGGGTATCACTGATCCGTCCAGAGGAGGGTTCGAAGTCCTTCATCCTATCGGGCCAGAAGTGGTCCTCCAGAGGGTCGTAAGTCTTCATTCCAGGCGGCATCTTCTATCTTCTTCCATCCGGAGCGGAGCGGGTCCATCTTGAAGCAGCCGACGTGGAGCCATCCTTCCTCACTGACGAACTAACAATGAATAAAGGTTCCTTTAAATGATGTCATCCAAGATGGTGTCCTCTCGAATTCCGATTGGCTGATAGGATTCTATCAGCCAATCGGAATTAAGGTAGGAAAAATCTGATTGGCTGATTGAATCAGCCAATCAGATTCAAGTTCAATCCGATTGGCTGATCCAATCAGCCCAATCAGATTGAGCTTTGCATTCTATTGGCTGATCGGAACAGCCAATAGAATGCAAGCTCAATCTGATTGGCCTGATCCAATCAGCCAATCGGATTGAACTTGAATCTGATTGGCTGATTCAATCAGCCAATCAGATTTTTCCTACCTTAATTCCGATTGGCTTAATTCGTCGTTAGTCCGTCAGTGAGGAAGGATGGCTCCGCGTCGGCTGCTTCAAGATGGACCCACTCCGCTCCGGATGGAAGAAGATAGAAGATGCCGCCTGGATGAAGACTTCCGACCCTCTGGAGGGACCTCTTCTGGTCGGATAAGATGAAGACTTCGGACCCTCTGGAGGACCCTCTTCTTGCCGGATAGGATGAAGACTTTGGGACCCTCTTCTGGATGGATCGGTGATACCTGGCTGGGTGAATACAAGGTAGGGAGATCTTCAGGGGCTTAGTGTTTTAGGGGGATTTGGGTGGGTTAGAGTAGGGGTATGTGGGTGGTGGGTTGTAATGTTGGGGGGTATTGTATGTTTTTTTTACTGGCAAAAGAGCTGATTTCTTTGGGCATGCCTCGCAAAAAGCCCTTTTTAAGGGCTTGGTAAGGTAATAGAGCTGTTAACTTTTTATATTAGAATAGGGTAGGGCATTTTTTTTTATTTGGCGGGCTTTGTTATTTTTTTAGGGGGCTTAGAGTAGTTGTAATTAGTTTTAAATTCTTGTAATCTTTTTTTTTTGTAATTTAGTGGGTTTGTTTTTTTTGTAATTTAGTTTAGTTGATTTAATTGTAGGTAATTGTAGTTAATTTTATTTAATTTATTTATTTATAGTGTAGTGTTAGGTTTTAATTGTATCTTAGGTTAGGATTTTATTTACAGGTAATTTTGTAATTATTTTAACTAGGTAGCTATTAAATAGTTAATAACTATTTAATAGCTATTGTACCTAGTTAAAATAAATACAAAGTTGCCTGTAAAATAAATATAAATCCTAAAATAGCTACAATATAATTATTCGTTATATTGTAGCTATATTAGGGTTTATTTTACAGGTAAGTATTTAGCTTTAAATAGGATTAATTTATTTAATAAGAAATAATTTATTTTGTTAGATTAAAATTATATTTAATTTAGGGGGGTGTTAGGGTTAGGGTTAGACTTAGCTTTAGGGGTTAATACATTTATTAGAGTAGCAGCGAGGTCCGGTCGGCAGATTAGGGGTTAATACTTGAAGTTAGGTGTCGGCGATGTTAGGGAGGGCAGATTAGGGGTTAATACTATTTATTATAGGGTTTGCGAGGGCGGGAGTGAGGCGGTTTAGGGGTTGATACATTTATTATAGTGGCGGCAAGGTCACGGTTGGCAGATTAGGGGTTAATAAGTGTAGGTAAAGTAGCGGCGACATTGGGGGGGGGGCAGATAGGGGTTAATAAATATAATATAGTGGTCGGCGGTGTTAGGGGCAGCAGATTAGGGGTACATAGGTATATATGTAGGTGGCGGCGGTGTACGGAGCGTGCAGATTAGGGGTTAATAATAATATGTAGGGGGTCAGCGATAGCGGGGGCAGCAGATTAGGGGTTAATAAGTGTAAGGTTAGGGGTGTTTAGACTCGGGGTTCATGTTAGGGTGTTAGGTGCAGACTTAGGAAGTGTTTCCCCATAGGAAACAATGGGGCTGCGTTAGGAGCTGAACGCTGCTTTTTTGCAGGTGTTTAGGTTTTTTTGCAGCTCAACTGCCCATTGTTTCCTATGGGGAAATTGTGCACGAGCACGTTTTTCAAGCTGGCCACTACCATAAGCAACGCTGGTATTGAGAGTTGAAGTGGCGGTAAATATGCCTCTACGCTCCCTTTTTGGAGCCTAACGCAGCCCTTCAGAGAACTCTAAATACCAGCGTTATTTAAAAGGTGCAGGGGGGGGGAAACACGCGTAGCTAACGCACCCCTTTGGCCGCAAAACTCTAAATCTAGGCCTTTGGTTTTATTTTATTCCACAGGTAAGTTTGTATTTATTTTTAAATAGGTAGTTAGTTAATAATTGTAACTTTAATTTAGGTTCTATTTTAATTATGTTAAAGTTAGGGGGTGTTAGGTTTAGGGGTTAATATAGTTTAATTTAGAGTGTTGCAATGTGGGGCCAGGCAGTTTAGGGGTTAATAGGTTGTTAGTGTTGGCAACATTTGTGAATGGTGGGTTTAGGGGTTAATAGGTTTATTTAGTGTTTTAGTTAAGGTCGGCGATGTTTGGGAAAGGCGCGGTTTAGGGGTTAATAGGTTTAGTTAGTGTTGGCGACATTTGGGAACTGCGGTTTAGAGGTTATTAGGTTTAGTTATTGTCCGCGATGTTTGATAAAGGCGGTTTAGGGGTTAATAGGTTTAGTTAGTGTCAGCAATGTTTTGGAATGGCGGTTTAGGGTTTTAATAGGTTTCAGTTAGTGTCAACGATGTCAGGAAACTGTGGTTTAGGGGTTAATAGCTTTATTTAGTGATTAAGTTAGTGCTGGAAATGTCGGAGAACTGCGGTTTAGAGGTTATTAGTTTAGGTATTGTTTGTGATGTGATGTGGAGGCAGGGCCGTCTTTAATCACAGGGCAAAAGGCGCAGCTGCACAGGGTCCAGTCTTTGTTGAGGGACCCAAGAGTCCTAAAAAAAATTTAAAAAAATTTTTGGTTCATACCAGGCTGCTGTGACATGGGGAACACACACTTTCAGTCCTAATACTGTCACAGTCAAAAGTTCTCTGCTTATATTTATTTTGTGAGAAACTGTGCCAGACCGTGCCAGTGTCATGTGACATGCCAAGCTAGTGCCATGTGCTGTTTTAGATGTGCACTGCGCAGCACTGAATGCTAAGCCCTAACCTCGGCATCCAGCCATTCCCACTGCATCAGAAAAGGTCCTGCTGGGGGTTATCCACTTTTACCTGGTAACTGCTCATGATGGTGGGGATTGTTTCTGGGTAGGGGCTGATTGTTAGGCTCATGCAGCAGAAAACTGGAGCGGCAGGCACGTGAGGATTTGAGCACCTGTGCAGCTGCACACACTGCTCTCTTCAGTCTTGAGGCTGTGTGACTTGTCTCACACTGTATCCATGCAGCCTTGGGGCAGAAAGCATCCAGTCTGCTGGTCCCCTTAGCCCTGCTCTTTCTGCTGTGGCCCTAAGATCAAACTAACTGAAGTTTGCTAGGGGAACAGTGCTTTGTAGAAAGGTGTCAGTGGGAATAATAAGTGAGTGCACACATGCCCCTCCCCATGGCAGCATTGTCTAGTACAGGGTGAGAGGGAACTTGTTCCTAGCAAAGAAGGGACATGTGGCTGCTGTGGCTGATGTATAGTGTCATGCTGATACTTCACACATTAATGTAAGATTTATTTTTATAGTTTTTGTTTCTCACTGTCTCAGATTTTACAGCTTCCCCATAGGTAGTTCTGCTGTTCCATTCAGTAAACTTATATTTGTCTGCACCTCCATGCTTCCTCCTCAGTCTTTACCTTGCTTTGCTCCTGTTGGCTGCCCTAAATCTCTTTAACCAGCTAACCTCACACCAGAAATCACATTCAAAAGCATATTAAATTAATCCACAGTGGAGGAATTTATATATTTATTTACTTATTAGCACTGCTTAGGTCCAATTTCACATATTGCAATTTATTTCATTTTTTTTTTAAATGATTAGCCCAGGCAGTGGATGATCCACTGCTGGGCTAATAATTATTTTTTTTATATATAAAATAAATTGATTTAGTTGTTTTTTTGGGAAGTTGGGGTGGAGAGCGAAATTGCATGTGGGTGGGGGGGCCCAAGAACATTTTTGCCCAGGGGTCCAGTCAATTATTAAAGATAGCCCTGTGGGGGGGGGGGGCAGCAGTTTAGGGGGTTAATAGGTTTAGTTAGTGTCAACTATGTGGGGCATGGCGGTTTAGGGGTTAATACCTTTATTTAGTGTCGGCGATGTGGGTGGAGGCGGCGGTTTTAGATAATTTTGTTGTGGCAAATCGCCGGCATATTAGATTATTTTTAGTTTAGTTTTCAAAAAAAAATTTGTTTCTGTAAATTAGTTATGTTAAGTTAAATCGTTTTTTTCGTATCCTTTCGTTTTTTCGGATCCATTCTTATTCATATGCATTATTCTATTCTAAACTTCAGAATAGAATAATGCATATGAATAAAGAACGGATCCGAAAAAAACGATTTAACTTAACATAACAAATTTGCTGAAACTAATTTTTTTTTAACTAATGAACCAAAACGAAATGAATTTTTTAGCGTTGTACATGTCTAGAATTTATCACTACAGTGTTATTATATTATACTTTGTAATAAATATATGAGTTTTTTTATATACTATAGAGCCTGGTTTCTCAACAGCCGGGCCGTGGCCCAGTACCCCCCGGGCCGTGATAGCCCTGCTGGTGGGCCCTGGCCTGTCATGCCCCCACTGCACACTCTTACCCCACTGCACACCAGGGGCAGACTGAGACCAATCAAGGCCCCAGGAAAACTGTCTCACACTGACCCAAATGTATTCAAATGAACATGGTAGCCTCCCTGCCCTAATCCCAACAGGCCCATCAACCTTCAGAGCCAGAACCCCCAACATTAAGAGCCCCCAACCTCCAGGGCCAGACCTCCACACTTCATGGCCCTCACAGCGACAGACCCTCGGCAGGACCCCCCACACTCCAGGGGCCCCCCTCTAAACCCACACTGAACTGCTTAGTTACTGATAGGGCAAATCCCTGCTGCTTAATATATATATATATATATATATATATATACAGTATAATAAATATATATACAGTATATATATATATATATATATATATAGTATATATATATAATCTATCTACCGGGCCCTGGACATGTCCAGCAAAAATTTACCGGGCCTTGAGATCACTTTGGTTGATAACCACTGCTATAGAGTATCTCTTCTTTTCTCTGCTGTGTTCTGTATGTTTGCTTTTTTAGCGCTATTCTAGTTACCGTTTCCTTTGTACAGTATTTGATTTTACAGCCATTGGGGAGGGCTGTTATTACTAAAACAGCTATACATACAGATAGGCTTGCGCTTGGATATTTTTTTCTGTCTAAATATTCCTAAATGATATTTGAAGGGAGGGTCAAAATCAAACAAAATTCTAGCTGAAAACCTTATGTTAATATTTAGAATTCCCATTGTCTTGCAAATTACTTTGCCCTGGCATCTGCAAAGTATGTGGAGCCAACCTCCAACTGGTAATGCCTCAACCATCATAAAAGTCATTGGGACTTGCTGAGGATCTTGAGGGAACTCTGCCACGGCCTCTCCCTCTAAACTGAAAGTGAGATTTTCAAAACCCTGAAAATATATCATTTCATGAAAGGGTTCCCTGGAATTCTGGCTTAGAAAGTTTCAGCTTTGCGATTTTTGCTTGTGAGGAAAAAAAGACAGATTAGCGGATTTTAGAAGCCTAAGGCAGAAAAAAACTTTTATCACCAGATCTTTTCACCATAGCCCAGGATAGCCCCCCAAACAAAAATAACGCTGAGGTGTTCTTTTCACTATGAGAGATTCTTTACCAAATAATATGGAATTTTCAATGGCAAAGCAAGTAAATTCAAAATAGAATTTTGAGATAGATTTAGCAAGGGGAAAAATTCTGTATAGTTTTTTCAGAAACTAACAATTGTTTATCAAAATATGTTTTTTTTTTTTTTTTTAAATAATAATACATTGGGCTGTGATGTGCGAGTGAGTGTTGCATATACTTAAAGGGGACATTGTAGTTAAAAAATTAAATGCTCTAAAAAAAAATTTTAAGGTTGTAATTTTAAGACTAGCGACCCTGCACCTTTATGTGTTTAACCTTTGCAAAGGGCTTAAATGCATAGTGAAACTACCGAGACCCACAGAGCAATGGAACCAGCAGTGCTCTAAATAAATAAATATTGCATTACTGTTTTTCCTATAGCTTCACAATGCACCTTCATTAACCAAACATAAGTCTTTAGTAAACATTAAATTATGCTCCTTTCAGATTTTCCCCATGGTCCCTATTTATTAGCTGGCTGGGATGTTCTGCATTGATAAATTGAGTAAACATGGTACCATTGATGGTTATCTGATTAGGATACTCGAGGAGCTGAATACAGTGACATATCTATTTCATTTTCTTTTCTTAACCTGCTACAGCTCTATATATTAGGACACACAGCATTTTAGGTAGCACAAAACATAAACTCCTGCTTACATAACAGCCACCTGAAATGAAGAGATTAACCAAAAAGAACATTTATATTTCAATACAATACCAGTCAGTGTAACAGTTTCTGCAGTTATGTTCATCTCATGGAACAGGTTGTTACAGCCAGTGAGTCCATGAATAGAACAGCCCATGGAATCTGCTACAATAAATCTGATTTGTTCAATACAGCTGAACCATCTCATTTCTCTTGTCCCCTCACTTTCTTAACTTCATAATCAATACATTACTCACAGAGGAAATATTATCAGGCATAAAATAGCCAACTGGTAACATTCTAATCTATACAGTTGATGGAAATGTTGTAACAAATGACATTTTTGTAGAGGAAACTTGTTGCAACATTTCCCAAAGCTTAAAGGGACACTGTAACCAAAATGTTTCTTTCGTGATTCAGATTGAGCGTGAAATTTTAAGCAACTTTCTAATTTACTCTTATTATAAAATTTTCTTTCATTCTCTTGGTATCTTTATTTGAAATGCAAGAATGTAAGTTTAGATGCCGGCCCATTTTTGGTGAACAACCTGGGTTGTCCTTGCTGATTGGTGGATAAATTCATCCACCAATAAAAAAGTGCTGTCCAGAGTACTGAACCCAAAAAAAAGCTTAGATGCCTTCTTTTTCAGATAAAGATAGCAAGAGAATGAAGAAAAAATTGATAATAGGAGTAAATTAGAAAGTTGCTTAAAATTGCATGCTCTTTCTGAATTACAAAAGATTTTTTTTTGGGTTCAGTGTCCCTTTAAAGTGAATGTAAAGTTTGAGGAATGAGTGCCCGGTTTTAATCATCCTATTAAAAAACATGGGCACTTTCATTCATCAAACTTTAAATTACACTGCTTTTGTTAAAATACTTACCTTTTCTTTCTGCAAGCCTCTCCAGCCCGTCGCAAGCCTCTTCTTGCGTCAGGAATGACGATTCCGGCATCCTCCAATCACGGCTTCTACGCCTGATTGGTGGAAGGCCGGAATCGTCATTTCTGATGTCGGCAGAGGCTTGCGACGGGTGGAGGAAGCGCTTGAGCGGCTTGCAGAAAGAAAAGGTAAGTATTTTAAAAAAAGCAGTGTAATTTAAAGTTTGATGAATGAAAGTGCCCATGTTTCTTTAATAGGATTATTATAAAACTGGGCACTGATTCATCAAAATTTACATTCACTTTAAATGGCCATAAAACTGAATAACACAAAAACTGTGAAAAATAAAACAACATTGCCATATACTTTAATTTAATTTATTTCTTTTGCTATAAAATACATCAGAAGAATGTGTGCTTGCCCCCCTTTCCACTGTTTTGGGTGCCTCCATCATTCTTAAAGGGACATAAAATCCAAACATTTTCTTTCATGATTCAGATTTACTTCTATTATCGATGTTGCTTTGTTCTCTTGGTATTCTTTATTGAAAATGGATATCTAGGTATGCTCAGGAGCTGAAAGATTGGTTAGTCCCTAACTGGCTACAGCAAAGAAGAAGCAATGCATTCCACCAGGGTTTAAATAGCATTTTGTTTTGTTTTTTAAAAACCTTGTAAATGATGCAAAATGACAGTGTAAAATAATTGTATTACATTTTGTATACAGATTATTTGCAATGCTGTGCTTGATCGCAGATGTTTGCTGTACAGATATCGGGCCATATTACAAATGGCTTAACTTAACGCAGTTGAAAGTAAAATTGTTTGCAAGTGAGCAAAACCAGATTCATGCTAACTTCAGGACTTCGAATATCGCAAACATGTTTAACTTCTTCTCCCTATAGGCTTTAATAAAAAAAAAGTTTAACACTTATCGGTCATGAGCTAACCTGACACCACGGTAAGACCTACCATCGCTAAACTACAAGTGAGTTACAAATATTTTACATTCTAAAGTTCTTCACGTAAAATTTTCTTTTACTTTTTAAAATATATAAATATATCCTTACATATATTATATATATAATATATATATATATATATATAGGTATAGATACATACGAGATATAATCGCATTATATATTTAGAAATACAAAGAACATCTTATACTAAGTGAAGAACATTGGAATGTAAAATATTTACAATAAATAAACAGTAAACACATTATATAATATTAAAAACTGATTTAAAATGATTTTTCATGTTTAAATGTATTTGGGTGGAAAGGGCTGTGTATATACTCACTGGCCACATTATTAGGTACACCTTCCTAGTACCGGGTTGGACCCCTTTGCCATCAGAACTGCCTTAATTCTTCGTGGCATAGATTCCACAAGGTGTTGGAAACATTTGTCAGACATTTTGGCCATATTGACATGATAGCATCACACAGTTGCTGCAGATTTGTCGGCTGCACATCCATGATGCGAATCTCCCGTTCCACCACATCCCAAATGTTCTCTATTGGATTGAGATCTGATGACTGTTGAGGGCCATTGGAGTACAATGAACTCATTGTCATGTTCAAGAAACCAGTTTGAGATAATTTAGCTTTGTGAAATGGCGCATTATCCTGATGAAAGTAGCTATCAGAAGATGGGTACACTGTAGTTATAAAGGTATGGACATGGTCAGCAACAATACTCAGGTAGGCCGTGGCATAAAACGATGCTCAATTGGTACTAAGGGGCCCAAAGTGTGCCAAGAAAAATATCCCCCACACCATTACACCACCAAAACCAGCCTGAATAGTTGATACAAGGCAGGATAGATCCATGCTTTCATGTTGTTTACGACACATTCTGACCCTACCATCTCAATGTACTTAAATCAAGACTCATCAGACCAGGCAACGTTTTTTTCCAATCTTCTATTGTCCAATTTTGGTGAGCTGTGCGAATTGTAGCCTCAGTTTCCTGTTCTTAGCTGACAGGAGTGGCAACCCATGTGGTTTTCTGCTGCTGTAGCCCATCTGCTTCAATGTTTGATGTGTTGTGCATTCAGAGATGGTATTCTCTGGTGGTATTCATCCCAGTAGATCAGCAGTTTTTTAAATCCTCAGACCAGCCCGTCTGGCACCAACAACCATGCCACATTTAAAGTCAATTAAATCCCCTTTCTTCCCCATTCTGATGCTCGGTTTGAACTTCAGCAAGTTGTCTTCACCATGTCTAGATGCATAAATGCATTGAGTTGCTGTCATGTGATTGGCTGATTAGCAATTTGTGTTACCAAGCAATTAAACAGGTGTACCTAATATTGTGGCCGGTGAGTGTGATGGACTCCGGATACCCCGTCTGGGTATCTCTGCCATCAATCCTTCTTTACCCTGGAACCTGTAGCTGTAGAGCGGGAAAGTGATTATAGCAAGTAGCCCACCCTAATAACCAGACAAGACCAGTATTAAGGTGAAACATGAACTGACGTTATTGAGACAAACACACACCTTATATACACATTTACCATCTGATAAGAGCCTTATCTGATCAGGAGAGCACCACCCCTCCAGACATGCTGGTGCCACCATAGGAGCCATAGGCGCATAGAGATCCCACAATAGCTAGGTTGTAGTTTCGGAGTGATCCTGAGGGAACAGTGGCTGTTCCATTAGAGAGCCTGGGCCCACAGATTTTGCAGTCCAAAAAGTGACATGATCCGTAGCTGGAGGCCAGAGCGGCAGCCGGGTAAAGGGTACTCAGGACCAGCATTAGGTAGAGAGGTGTCCAAACCCCAGGTTCCCGAGTGAGCTCCCTCTTAGCAATCACCCCAAACCATGCCCATCAAAGATATGACAAGTCCCCAAGAGAGCGGAACTCTGGGGCAAAGGGCTTTGGGAGCAACCTAGGTTAAAGTCCAGCGGGAATCTCTAGTGATCCCAGCCAGCGAAAATTTCCATAACATTCCGTCTGGGACTCAGCAAGGCAGGAAGGGGCCAGGCAGGGTAGCGATCAGCTCTTTCATGGCAAAGTTAAATTAGTGTAACAAACATAAGGGGAACGGGAGGGAAACACAATAATCCAAATAGGAAGAGGGTGGGTGGTCTTGGACAGCCTGGTATCCATGACAGTGTATATGTCTATATATGTGTACACATGTGTTTATATGTATGTGTGTATATATATTATATATATATATATATTTAGATATACTGTATATATATATATATTATATATATATACATTATATACCTTTCTGTTCAAACACCTTGTCATATACCATATAACTTTTAAAACTTAGAAAAAAAATGTATAAATATTTATATGAATCATTTGTATCAGATAGTGTGTATATATGAGTGTAACACTTTATTTTAATGTATTTATGTTATGTTTGGTGCACATTTTTTTTTTAACTCTTACTCTTTATTCTAGGGCCTCTAGTTATAAAGCTGTCTACTTACCTGCATTCGCCGGCCCAATAAGCTCGCCTACCATCGCCGCCGCGGATCTGAATACGTTCGCCAAAGTTAATCAAAAAAGCTGTCAAGAAGCCGCGCACCAAATACGGAGCGATGAGCAGCGGACTGTTGTTAACTGACAGTCATCGATCTCGCTGCTCATCGGCATCTTCGCAGCTTTCTTGATAGCCTGTCACTAAGCACCCACACTAAACTACACAGTTTTACCCCCTAAACCGCCGCTTCAATCAGCCAATCAAATTGAAGTTCAATCCGATTGGCTGATCCGATCAGCCAATCGGATTGAGCTCGCATTCTATTGGCTGTTCCGATCAGCCAATAGAATGCAAGCTCAATCCGATTGGCTGATCAGATTTTTCTTACCTTAATTCCGATTGGCTGATAGAAATCCTATCAGCCAATCGGGAATTCGAGGGACGCCATCTTGGATGACGTCCCTTAAAGGAACCTTCATTCGTCGTTCAGCTCGTCGGTTGAAGAGGATGGCTCCGCGTCGGCTCCTTGGAAGATGGCTCCGCTCTGGATGGATGAAGATTGAAGACGCCGCCTGGATGAAGACTTCTGCTGGATGAAGGACCTCTTCTGCGCCACTTGGATGAAGATTTCGGCCCGGTTAGGTGAAGACGGCTCAAGGTAGGGTAATCTTCAGGGGGTTAGTGTCAGGTTTTTTTAAGGGGGGTTTGGGTGGGTTAGAGTAGGGGTATGTGGGTGTTGGGTTTTAATGTTGGGGGGGGGTTGTATTTTTTTTTTACAGGTAAAAGAGCTGATTACTTTGGGGCAATGCCCCGCAAAAAGCCCTTTTAAGGGCTGGGTAAAAGAGCTGGTTACTTTGTAATTTAGAATAGGGTAGGGCATTTTTTTATTTGGGGGGGGCTTTATTATTTTATTAGGGGGCTTAGATTAGGTGTAATTAGTTTAAACTTCTTGTAATTCTTTTTTATTTCCTGTAATTTAGTATTTGGTTTTTTTTGTGCTATAGTTTAGTTTAGTTTATTTAATTTAATTTAATTTTAGGTAATTGTAGTTAATTTATTTAATTTATTTATTGATAGTGTAGTGTTAGGTTTAATTGTAACTTAGGTTAGGATTTATTTTACAGGTAATTTTGTAAGTATTTTAGCTAGGTAGTTATTAAATAGTTATTAACTATTTAATAGCTATTGTACCTAGTTAAAATAAATACAAAGTGCCTGTAAAATAAAATAAATCCTAAAATAGCTACAATATAATTATTAGTTATATTGTAGCTATCTTAGGGTTTATTGTACAGGTAAGTATTTAGTTTTAAATAGGATTAATTTAGTTAATACGAGTAATATTATTTAGATTTATTAAAATAATATTTAAGTTAGGGGGGGTTAGGGTTAGTGTTAGACTTAGGTTTAGGGGTTAATAATTTTAATATAGGTGGCGGCGGTATGGGGGGGGGCAGTATAGGGGTTAATAACTTTAATATAGGTGGCGGCGGTATAGGAGGGCAGGATAGGGGTTAATAAGTTTAATATAGGTGGCGGCAGGGTCCGGGAGCAGCGGTTTAGGGATTAAACAATGTATTTAGTTGCGGTGGGGTCTGGGATACGCAGGATAGGGGTTATAAGTTTATGTAGGCTGGCGGCGGTATAGGGGGTGGCAGATTAGGGGTTAATATGTATAATGTAGGTGGAGGCGGGGTCCGGGAGCGGCGGTTTAGGGGTTAACATGTTTATTATAGTTACGGCAGGGTCCGGGAGCGGCGGTTTAGGGGGTAATAAGTTTATTTAGTTGCGGCGGTGTAGGGGGGGCAGATTAGGGGTGTTTAGTTTCCTGGTACATGTTAGGGTGTTAGGTGCAGACATCTCCCATAGGAATCAATGGGATATCGGGCAGCAGTGAACATGAGCTTTCGCTATGGTCAGACTCCCATTGATTCCTATGGGATCCGCTGCCTCCAGGGCGGTGGATTGAAATCCAGGTACGCTGGCCCGGAATAGTGGCAAGCGTACCTGGTAGTAGTTTGATAACTACCAAAAGTAGTCAGATTGTGCCGAACTTGCGTTACCATTGATCTGTGTCGGACTGAGTCCGGCGGATCGCAGGTTACGTCACTATATTCTACTTTTGCTGGGCAGTAGGGCTTGATAACTAAGGCGAATCAGCCTCGCCACAAATACGCTGCGGAATTCCAGTGTATTTGCGGTTGACGGCTTGATAACTAGAGGCCTAGGTCTCCACTTGCACTAACCCGATGAGGACAAATTTAATTTGCACTCAAACTAACGCATTTACTTTCAACTTAATAATACGCGCAACACTTGCAATCTAGTTAAAGGGACGTTGCACTAAACAATTTTCTTCCCTTTAAAGTATTCTATATGATCTATTTTAACTGTCAAGGTCTATTAAGTTCTTTACAAATAGCGCTTTACCTTTATTTTGTCATTTAAAATAATAACTTTATTGGAAAAATTTAAACTGCAGAATTGGCTACAGAAAAACAAGGTGTAGCAGCTTTCTAGCTAGGGGTTAAAATAGCAAAATAGAACCCCAGTTATTAAAAAGGTTCTACCTGAAGCACCTTTGAATAACAGGAACTCATGTTCAGCTGAGTACATTGTCCCATCAAAGCTGTAGAAATGTTTTTTGAAACCAGTAAGAAATAATGTTCTTGCACAACTGATTTTGAAGCATCACTTGTTCATAGGACCGATAGAGACAACTTCTCACAGCTGTATAGGAATGTACAAGCATTCACAAGCCGAAAAAAACATGTTCATTAAAGTGAAAAAAGTTATAATACATCTTTTCAATTTACCTTGGAGCACAACATCACAGGGAAGCGTTTAAAATGTCCATGTTTCATTGGTGCATTTTTTTTCTCTTCAAAAATAGGTTTTAAGATTACAGACTATTATTGTGCTTGAGCTATGATTGGCAATATACTTGCAAGAAAAAGTATGTGAACCATTTTGAATTACCTGGATTTCACCATTGATTACTCATAAAATGTGGTCTGATCTTCATCTAAGTCACAATTATAGACAAACGCAAACTGACTAAACTTATAACACACAAACAGTTGTACTTTTCACATTTGTAGTCATTCACAGTGAAGGCTGGAAAAAGTAAGTGAATCCATGAATTTAGTTACTTTTAGATCCTCATTTAGGAGCAAAAACCTCCACTAAATGTATCCTGTAGCTGCTTTTAAGACTTGCACAATGCTGGCGATGAATTTTGGACCACTGCTCCTTAGCAATCCCTAGCTCATCAATATTTCTGGATTGTCTTAATTGCACAGTCCTCTGCAGGCCATGCCCCAGCATCTCAAGTAAGTTAGGACTATGATTTAGAGATTCTTTTTCAACCATTCTTTAGTTGATTTGCTTGTGTGATTTGGGATTGTAAACATTCTGCACATGCCTATGTATAGGCTATGGAGCCCCCCAGCACTTGGACCCTAGTGCTACGGCACTTGCTACATCAATGGTAGTTCCGCTCCTGGAACTTCCCTCAATGACTGCAAGGCTTCCAGGCCCTGAGGCAGCAAAGTAGTATGATGCTCCCTCCACCATACTTCACAGTTGGGATGAGATTTTATTGTTGGTTTGCATTGCCCTTTTTCCTCCACACATAGTGTTATGCATTTTTGCCAAAAAGTTTTGCCTCATCTGTCCACAGCACTTTTACTCAGTGGCTCTGTGGAACATCCAGGAGGTCTTGGGGAAACTTGAGACAGCAGTGGTTTTCTTTATGGTGTCCTTCAATGAACACCATTCTGATAGTGGACATATGAACAAATACGCCTAGATTTAGAGTTCTGCGTTAGCCGTCAAAAGCAGCGTTAAGGGGTCCTAACGCTGCTTTTGGCCGCCCGCTGGTATTTAGAGTCAGGCAGGAAAGGGTCTAATGCTCACTTTCAAGCCGCGACTTTTCCATACCGCAGATCCCCTTACGCCAATTGCGTATCCTATCTTTTCAATGGATCTTCCTAACGCGGGTATTTAGAGTCTTGGCTGAAGTGAGCGGTAGACCCTCTACCGACAAGACTCCTAACACCCATGGAAAGGCTGTAGTTAAGAGCTTTCTGGGCTAATGCCGGTATATAAAGCTCTTAACTACAGTGCTCTAAAGTACACTAACACCCATAAACTACCTATGTACCCCTAAACCGAGGTCCCCCCACATTGCCGCCACTATAATAAATATTTTTAACCCCTAATCTGTCGACCGCACATCGTCGCCACCTACATTATCCCTATGAACCCCTAATCTGCTGCCTCTAACATCGTCGACACCTACATAATATTTATTAACCCCTAATCTGCCCCCCCCCAACATCGCCGCTACCTTACCTACACTTATTAACCCCTAGACCGCCGCACTCCCGCCTCGCAAACACTATAATAAATAGTATTAACCCCTAATTTGCCCTCCCTAACATCGCCGCCACCTAACTTCAAGTATTAACCCCTAATCTGCCGACCGGACCTCGCTGCTACTATAATAAATGTATTAACCCCTAAAGCTAAGTCTAACCCTAACACCCCCCTAAATTAAATATAATTTTAATCTAACAAAATAAATTAAATCTTATTAACTAAAGTATTCCTATTTAAAACTAAATACTTACCTGTAAAATAAACCCTAATATAGCTACAATATAACAAATAATTATATTGTAGCTATTTTAGGATTTATATTTATTTTACAGGCAACTTTGTATTTATTTTAACTAGGTACAATAGCTATTAAATAGTTATTTACTATTTAATAGCTACCTAGTTAAAATAATTACAAAATTACCTGTAAAATAAATCCTAACCTAAGTTACAATTAAACCTAACACTACACTATCAATAAATTAATTAAATAAATTACCTACAATTACATACAATTAAATAAACTAAACTAAATTACAAAAAAAAAACAAAAACACTAAATTACAAAAAATAAAAAAAAGATTACAAGAATATAAGGCTAATTACACCTACTCTAAGCCCCCTAATAAAATAAAAAAGCCCCCCAAAATAATAAAGGTCCCTACCCTAATCTAAATTAAAAAGTAATCAGCTCTTTTACCAGCCCTTAAAAGGGCTTTTTGCGAGGAATGCCCCAAAGTAATCAGCTCTTTTGCCTGTAAAAAAAAATACAACCCCCCCAACATTAAAACCCACCACCCACATTCCCCCTACTCTAACCCACCCAAAACCCCCTTAAATAAACCTAACACTACCCCCTGAAGATATCCCTACCTTGAGTCGTCTTCACCCAGCCGGGCCAAAGTCTTCATCCGATGGGCAGAAGAGGACATCCAGACCAGCAGAAGTCTTCATCCTATCCGGGCAAAAGAGGACATCCGGACCGGCAGACATCTTCATCCAAGCGGCATCTTCTATCTTCATCCATCCGGAGCGGAGCGGAGCCATCTTCTTACCAGCCGACGCGGATCCATCCTCTTCAACCAACGCCTACTCGCCAAATGAAGGTTCCTTTAAATGATGTCATCCAAGATGGCGTCCCTCGAATTCCGATTGGCTGATTGGATTCTATCAGCCAATCAGAATAAAGGTAGGAAAATTCTGATTGGCTGATGGGGACATCATCCAAGATGGCGTCCCTCGAATTCCGATTGGCTGATAGGGATCTATCAGCCAATCAGAATTAAGGTAGGAAAAATCTGATTGGCTGATTCAATCAGCCAATCAGATTGAGCTTGCATTCTATTGGCTGTTCCTTTCATTCGGGTCGCATCGGCTGGGAAGAAGATGGCTCCGCTCCGCTCCGGATGGATGAAGATAGAAAATGCCGCTTGGATGAAGATGTCTGCCGGTCTGGATGTCCTCTTTTGCCCCATCGGATGAAGACTACGGTTAAGGTAGGAAGATCTTCAGGGGGGTAGTGTTAGGTTTATTTAAGGGGGGTTTGGGTGGGTTAGAGTAGGGGTATGTGGGTGGTGGGTTTTAATGTTGGGGGGGTTGTATTTTTTTTTACAGGCAAAAGAGCTGATTACTTTGGGGAATGCCCCGCAAAAAGCCCTTTTAAGGGCTGGTAAAAGAGCTGATTACTTGTTAATTTAGAATAGGGTAGGGGACCTTTATTATTTTGGGGGGCGTTTTTATTTTATTAGGGGGCTTAGAGTAGGTGTAATTAGCAGATTATTGGTTAATACTTGAAGTTAGGTGGCGGCGATGCTAGGGGAGGGCAGATTAGGGGTTAATACTATTTATTATAGTGTTTTGCGAGGCGGGAGTGCGGCGGTTTAGGGTTAATACATTTATTATAGTGGCGGCAAGGTCCAGTCGGCAGATTAGGGGTTAATAAGTGTAGGTAAGGTAGCGGCAATGTTGGGGGGGCAGATTAGGGGTTAATAAATATTATGTAGGTGTCGGCGATGTTAGGTGCAGCAGATTAGGGGTTCATAGAGATAATGTAGGTGGCAGCGATGTCCGGAGCGGCAGATTAGGGTGTTAATAGTTTAATGCAGGTGTCAGCGATAGCGGGGTCGGCAGATTAGGGGTTAATAAGTGTAAGGTTAGGGGTGTTTAGACTCGGGGTACATGTTAGGGTGTTAGGGGCAGACTTAGAGAGTGTTTCCCCATAGGAAACAATGGGGCTGCGTTGGGAGCTTAACGCTGCTTTTTTGCAGGTGGTTTTTTTTCATACCAAACTGCCCCATTGTTTCCTATGGGGGAATCGTGCACGAGCACGTTTTGCCAGCTTACCGCTACCGTAAGCAACGCTGGTATTGAGGGTTGAAGTGGCAGTAAATTCGGCTCAACGTACCCTTTTTGGAGCCTAACGCAGCCCTTCAGACAACTCTCAATACCAGCGTTGTTTGGAAGCAGCGGTAGGAAAAAAGCTGCGTTAGCTACGCGGGTCTTTACAGACAAAACTCTAAATCTAGGCCATACTTTTTTATTTTATTTTTAGAGTTGTCTAGAAGTCTTTTTGCTGTTACTTTTGGGTTCTTTCTCACCTCTTTCAGGGTTGTCTATTGTGTTCTTGGAGTAATCTCTACAGGACTCCCACTCCAATGGAGAGTAGCAACAGTCATACATATTCTCTGTTTATAGACAATTTGTCTTATCATGGATTGATGAACGCCCTGGTTTCAGCAATGCTTTTGTAACCTTTTTTCAGGTTTGTGCATATAATTAATAGGCCCCATTTATAAAGCTGAGGTCTTAAGGTTCGATCATGGGGATTGACAAAGTTTGTAAACAAAAGGCGTATGTGTGTGTTTTTTTTTTTTTAAACTGTATTGTAAGAAGAAGAAGGAGTTATAGTCTTATAAAACAAGGCCTTTGGGTATATGTATATAACAGTGATGTGCACATAGGATCTCCCATGAGCCTCTACTCAAATAAATGCACATTTGTTCACAGCAGGCAATCTCTATTACCACAGTCATCACATGGCTACTGAAAACAAAAAAAAGTTTTATTTTAAAGAGGGGCTTCTGGGCTTTAATACAAGAAGTCTTGAGGATCTCTATGCCTTTTTGATGAGATGTGACTCCCTTCCTAATAAATGAGTGTGTTTTTATAAATTATGTTTTAACTTAATGACATACAAGCGATTGCCTTTCAAATGGTGAGGGTTTCAATGGCTTAAATGAGCTAAGATTGAGGGGTTTGAATCCAGCTCCCTTAAGCTCCTGCCGATACCATCTCCCACCTTGTATGTGGTACTTCTATAGATTTTCAGACTTCCCAACCTTCTCAGATACTGCACCCCTGTCAAGGCAAATGTCCCTAGTATCTAGGCACTGCCCCAGCTCTGCCCACAAGATGTCAAACTCCGCCCACCCACCCATTACACACCATGCTCTGCCCTTTGTGCTGTGGCTTCACACACCAAACATGGACAGACCACTGGCTACATGCCCCCCTTAACTCTAACATGTTATGAAAAGCCTCCAGAAATGTTGCAAGTTATGGATTTTTATATATTTTTTTATTTATATTATTTTTATCGAGACAATATTGTAAAAACATGAGGAGTATATATACAATAGTATGATTTCCCCCAAAAGGGATGGCCTGGGTTAAGTTTGTATGAGACAAACTAAGTTCTATCAGAGTCTAATAATTCCTCTTGCTGTACATCCAATATTTTATTTTGTCCATGTATTTTACTATTTATGATTAGTAGACCATGCTCATAGTGTCTCTTACGTTTTTCGCCATTGTCCAAAACAAACTTTACATAACTGAATATATAACTAAGTAAACAAATATACAGGTTACCAACTGTCAGATTATTGCGTTAGTTTCTCTAGATCTCAAATCAATTGTCACACCCAGTCTATAATAGATATGTTACCCATGAAGTAAATATATACAGCTTAACATTATATATATATTATGTTTAGCTAGACGTTGTCTATGGGTTTACCAGTGAAGGGGATTGCAATCTTAGATGTGAGTATAGGGGCTTATTCAAGGGTTGAGTATTTTCTGTGTGTAAGATTCCCATAAAAATATCATATCATAAATATCATATAATGATCTTGAGGTATCATAAAAATATCATATCATGATCTTGAGGTAGTGGAAGTGCTCTATTAGTAGGGAATTATCTACCAATAGTTTCTACTCATGTTTAGATGGAATGATAGGGGATTTCCAATTTTTTTGGAATCAATTGTTTCGCTGAAACTTGAAATAGGTGTTTCCTAATTTTACAAGGTATTTTTGGCATTTCATTTAGTAGTGATATCTCTGGAGTGAGAAGTAATTGTATGTGCAAAATTTAATTGATATTATTTGTTATCATTTCCCAGAAGGGTTTTTATCTTGTCACATTGCCACCAAATATGCCAAAAGTCCCCTCTTTGTCCGCATCCTCTCAAATATTTGCCGTTGGCTGTTGTGAACATATATTTGACTCTTGTTGGAGTTAAATACCAGCGCATCATGACCTTAATGTTTGTCTCTAGTGCTTTGTAAGAGTGTGCCAATTTGGATAATGTTCCAAATCTAGCCTTTCAGGATTTGCTGGTATTTTGGAGACCCATCTCCCTCTCCCATCCTCTTATGTATCCGGGAAGTGTAGGATTTTTGCAGTTTAGTAGTATTTTATATAAAATGGATATAAGTTTTTTTTGGTGCAGTTATTTGTGTAATTTTTTTCAAAAGCAGTGAGAGTCAGTATTAAGTTGTTTTTGTGTTTGTGAGTGAATTTAAAGTGTGACATCTGGTGGTATTGTATCCAAGGCTTTAGGTAACTATTGCTTAATTGATCTATTTGGTCTTTTGGTAGTGTCTCCCATTTTGTTTTAAGAGATAAATGGGAAGTGTATGTGTAAATTTAGTCAGATTTACTTTCTGAGTTTCTTTGCCTGCTGGAAATTCTGTTAAATCAAGCAAGGGTGTTAGCAGAGAGTATTTGGTTGAAGATATTTGTTGCATGTTTTGTTGCATGCATGGATCCAATCTTTCCAAGACATATTTACAATTGAGGAGTGGGAGATTGGTGATTTGTGTGCTGCATCTGGGTTCCAACAGAAGGCATCCATGTGGTTTGTTTTTGACAAATCTGTTGATAGTTGCACCCAACTCTTGCATGAATCTGTATTAGAAATGTTCCACTCCACCACTTTTGCAGGGATATGGTTTGTTTATAAGTCAGTAAGTCCAGTACCCCCCAGTCCACCATCAGTTGTCAATTTGTATAGTTTGTTTGGATATCCTCGGAGGTCTGCGTCTCCAGATATAGTCATTAAAAATATTTTGTAATGTGTGAAGGTTGTGAATTGCCCCTGGTAGAGATAGGGTCTGTAATATGTAAAGTGCTTTAGGTAATAAAATCATTTTAACAGCGTGAGTTCTTCCTATCCAAGAGAGATATTTCGGTAGCCAATGAGCTGTTTGAATTCTTATATAAGTTTGCCATAGTTAAGTTTACGTAGGGAGACAAGATCTGGGGAGATGTTTTAGAGAAGATTTTTAAATTCTAAATGGACAAATTTGTAGGATATCATTAATTGTTTTAGAGCGTATATTAAGTGGAAGTAATTCTGATTTATTGAGATTGACCAAGAAGTTGGACACGTGTCCAAATCATGCCAATTCTTCTAGTACTGCTGAGAGAGAGACTGTCGGGTTAGTGAGCATCATTAGGATGTCGTCTGCAACCATTGCTAGTTTGTAGGATCTTTCTTTTATTTGTATTCCTCTAATATTGGTGTTAAGGCATATTTTAATAGCTCAGAGTTTTGGGGATAGAATAAATAATAGGGGGGATAATTGCCAACCTTGTCTGGAGCCAATATGAATTCAAATGTGTCTAAAAAGCACCCATTAACTTTGATCTGGGCTGAAAGGTGTTGGTATAGGGCCATAACTTGTTGTATGAAAGTAGTTGGAAAACCAAAGTGAAGGAGGGTAGAATTTAAAAAGGTCCAATCTAACCGATCAAATGCCTTTTCAGCATCGGTAGATAGATATATGGCTGATATGTTATTGGACTTGATGTGTTCTAATAAATCTAATACTTTTATAGTATTGTCCTTTGTCTTTCTCTGCGGTACAAAACCAACTTGGTCTTGATGGATTATATGAGGAAGGATACGGTTCATTCTTGTCACCAAGATTTTAGCATAGAGCTTTAGGTCAACGATTAACAAAGATATCGGCCTAAAATTTGCAGGTGTGTTAGGGATTTTACCCGGGTTTGGGCAAAACTGAGACATGTGCTTGGAGCATTGAGTCCGGGAATGGAAACTACTCTGGTATTTGGTTAAATAAAAGTGTAAGGTATGGGGTAAGGAGGTCTATAAAAGATTTATAATATAAGCCAGAGAATCCGTCTGAACCTGGGACTTTGTTAGATTCTCTGACCTCTATTTCCAAAATGGGTTGTGTTTTATAAATCTGCAGGTATGGGTTGTAGGGGCATCATGCAAGTACTCCTCGCATAACTTCCTATGTGATTCTTCATCTCTGTCTGGGAATAAATTGTATAGGTTTTGATAGAATTGTTTAAAGTGAATGTAAATTTTTGCCCGGTTTTAAAAAATTTGATTAAAAACAGGGGCACTTTAATTCATCAAAATTTACATTTCACTTGTGTTGTGAAAATACTTAACTTTTAATCTTGACAGCCGCTCCAGCTGAGGAATCCTCCAATCACGGTTTCGAATCAGACACTGATTCCCCTGGGGGGAAGCCGTGATTAGAGGATGACGATCCATCATTTCTGACGTCAGAAATGGCTTTGCGACGAACAGGAGAAGCTGGAGCGGCTTTCAAGTTTTAAAGGTAAGTATTTTTTCGCAACAAGTGAAATGTAAATTTTGATGAATTAAAGTGCCCCTGTTTTTAATCTAATTTTTAAAAAACGGGCATTTTAGCATCACAATTTACATTCACTTTAAATAAGTCTGCAATATTTTTAGTATCTTCAATGGGTTGCCCTGAGTTATTGTTTAATGAGTGTACATAAGTTTTGAGGTTTTGTTTTTTCAGGGTTTATGCTAGCATTTTGCCCACCCTATTTCCTTCACTATAAAACCTTTGTTGTGTAAATAGGTGCTGTCATTGTGATTTTATGTGGAGGAAGTTGTTTATGCGGGTTCTGTAGTCTTTAAGTTGTACCAAAATAGCCTCATCAGATGGTTGTAATTTATGAAGGTAATCTAGTTCCACTATCTTTTAAGATAAAGAAATATATTCTAGCCTGCCTTGTTTTTTTTTTGTGCTTTAATTTTTATAAGGTCCCCTCTCATATAACTTTTGTGTGTTTCCCAGACAACCCCTAAATTAACTACCTGATTGCCATTGGTTGAGAAAAAAGGTGTCTAGATGCTGTTCAAGTAGATGCTTCTTGTCTAGAAGGAGGGATTCATCTAGTTTCCAATTAAATGTTTTTAGGGGCATAGATGGCCATTGAATGTCACAAATAGTCATGGAATGATCAGACCAAGTAGTGTGCTTAATGCTTGTGATAGGGCCAAGTGGTCAACTAGTATGTAATCTAACCTAGAATAATTTTTTTGAGGGTGAGAGAAGAAGGTATAGGGGTCAATTTATCATAGTGCGAGCAGACATGATACAATGTTGCGTATCATGTCCGCCACATATCAATAAATGCCGACAGCATACGCTGTCAGCATTTATTATTGCACAAGCAGTTCTGGTGAACTGCTTGTGCAATGCCACCCCCTGCAGATTCCCGACCAAACGGCCGCTAGCAGGGGGTGTCAATCAACCTGATCGTATTCGATCGGGTTGATTTCTGTCCGCTGCCTCAGAGCAGGCGAACAAGTTAGGGAGCCTGAAGGCTCGCGCAGAAACAGGGGCATCAAGCTCCATTTGGAGCTTGATAATTCGGCCCTATAGTCTTTCTTTTGTGGGTGTAGATATCTCCACGTGTCATGTAATGTTTTGGGGAACTTTAGAAATAGTGGTAGAGCAATCCATAATTGGATTCAGTGTAACATTGAGGTCCCCTGCTAGTATTAGAGGGCCTTTAATTAGTGGGATTAATTTGGAGGTAACCTTTTGGATGAAGGAGTCTTGATTTTTATTTGGTGCATAGAGATTAACAAGAGTATTAGGTTTACCAAAAAGGAGGCCTACAAGACATAGATGTCTGCCCTCTTTGTCTTTGTCAGATTGTAGTAAAGTAAAATGTAGGGATTTACTAATTAAATGCTGACCCTGTTGTTGTTTTTTTTAATATATTGAAGCTGTGATGTAGGGTGTAATATGAGGAGAGGTATTTGGGCATATTTCCTAATTTAAAGTGGGTCTCATGTAACATCACTATGATTCCTCCTTGCTTTTGCAGATCTCGTAAAGCTATTCTTCTTTTTGATGGGCAGTTAAAGCCTTTCACGTTCTGTGAGATTAGAGTTAGTGATTTTTGTTTTGTATCATCCATTTAGGTAATATTGATGTAAGTGAAGAGAAGAGGTTGAGAATTCGTGATAGGTGTGTTCAGGTGTGGTTTGGTGTGGTAACCTGTGTAATATAACAAAAGTTTTATAACTTAATACTTTTAAACTAACAAATAACAAACTGCTGTGAATCATAATTAGAAAATTAAGTAACTGAGGATAAACGTCATCCTCACCATGTAAATACAATGAAATGGATAGGAGTAACATTGAGATGAATAAGAATAACATATATATTACCCCCTAGTGCCTACTGGGAGAAGATGACAGTCGTACATGTATGAGATGGTTGGACACTGAGTCCGAATGTGTTACTATCATCTGTCCCATGTTTAGAGAGGTCTCTAGGTTTTCATAAAGTGGAGAGAAAACAAGGTATACACATCATCTAGCATTTATGCAACATTAGCATTATGAAAAAGGGTATAAGGAACGTCCGTTCAAGTTCCAGTGCATAGTTCAGGAGTAGTTTTCACAACCTGTCTGCGGTGGGTCCGATAGCGGCCAGAACAGTGAGCGGCTCAGTGAGGCACCTACGGCAGACCCAGTAATGATGGAGGTCCAACAGTCTATGGGGGGAACTGTGCCGGTTCCCCTGGATCCACCTTCCCAGCCAAAGAAGCTACCCCATGAGGCTTTTCAAGCCTTTAAAGACAATGAAGAGGAGATCGACCTCTACCTCCAAGTATTTGAAACACAGTGTGAGTTGCAGGGTGTTGTCAATACAGACCGAGTCACCCTCCTGCTTGGAAAGCTGTCCGGATGAGCCCTAGAGGTTTTCAACACTGTTCCCTCGGGAGACCGAAAGAACAATGATCGGGTAAAGGAGTGCATCTTTGCCCTCTATGGTCTCCCGCTGGAGGCTCACCAGCTGAAGATCCGGAAACTAAAGAGGCAAGAGGGGCAGCCTTTTACGGAGTGGACACACCAGTTCACGGGTCCTTGGACTCTTGGTTCGCAGGCTGCCGTGTAACTACCCTGGCCGAAGCCACCAGCTCATTCTGTTGGAGACTTCTATAACCACTCCCTGGTGGAGATACGAGAATGGGTCCGAAATAGGGGGCCCGAGACAGCTGACCAAGCGACTGTGCTGGCTGATCAGTACTTGGATGACCGGCGTCAGACCCGCCCTGAGCCGCGACCAGTGACCCGCTCCTTTACCACCCCTGCGGTACCCACAGACCCAACCAGCGCCTGCCCGCCTCTCCAGGACCAGCTCACTCTGGTGGTGCTTTGGGTGTGGTCAGATGGGTCATATCCGAAGGCACTGTCCATCAGTGGAGAAGCCAAAGAATTCCCCTCAGGCTCAGTGGACAAGGGCCCCAGCAGAAGGCTACAGAGCCGTCGCCCACTGCTTAGACTCGGAGGGCCCTGCGGATTATGCCAAATGGGCAGAAGAAGAGGTCGGGGTCCTACATGAGGTGGATCCCGCCACTGGAGACAACCGCCTGCACCACCGCCAGGTCGTCTGGATCAACGGCCGGCCCAGGGATTATGAGACAGTGAAGCAACTGTTACCCTTGTCCAGCCACACATGGTCACCCTTTTGGACCAAACAGGGAAGTCCCTTACAGTTTGTGTGGCTGGGGGTATGGTGCTCTGGATCCCTACTGAATGGGTGCACCTGGATTGGGGTGCCGGCTCCCATGCTGTGGAAATAGGGGTTATAAGCAATTTGCCTGCTGAGGTCCTGTTAGGCCCCCCAGATGCTTGCCCTGTCACCATCCGCCAGCAAGCTGGACGGCAGGCCACCACACTCGACCCGGGGAGCCAGGTAAGCCCCTCCACCCGGACTCCTAGCCTGACCACTGACCAGATCTCCTGGGCATCCCCCACTGACTTCACCCAGGAGACATTGAGAGACCTGACCCTACCCCCTTACCGTGCCCAGGTAGGGACTGATCTTGTGTGTGCAGGGGGGGAACGTTTCGAGTGGGAGAGGGGGCTCCTATACAGCATCACCTCCTGTTTTACCATACTGAGAGGTGCCCCAGGAATCTACTGGGTTCTCCCCCTTTGAATTAATATATAGCCGGAGGGTGAGGGGGCCCTTAGACCTATTGAGAGCACGCTGGGAAGGATCAGTGGGGGAGGAAGGGCACTCCATTGTGGGGTACGTCCTAGAATTCTGAGACCCACTGAAGGACCTCGCTGAAAGAGTGCGGGAGAACCTACATGTCGCTCAAGGTAGGCAGAAGCGGTGGTACAACCGGAATGCATGTAACCGGACCCTAGAAAAAGGGCAGAAGGTCCTGGCCCTGAAGCCTGTCAAAACAGACAAGCTACAGGGTCTAGGCAGAGGGAGCAAGTCAGACAGGTGCTAGGGGACCGGAGGGACAAGTTCTTCACTACTCCTGGGTACACTACGGTAGCGGTGCACCGAGTGGAGACCCCAGGACAGGCGCCCTTGTGACAGTCAGCGTATCGTGTCCCTGAGGCAGTTAGGGAAAAAATGGGCAGCGAACTCAGGGAGATGCTGGACATGGGTGTTATTGAACCATCCAACAGCCCCTGGGCATCCCCGGTGGTACTGGTGCCCAAACGGGACGGGACCACACAGTTTTGCATAGACTACCGTAGGCTCAATGACAGAACCACAACCCATGTCTACCCTATGCCCTGAGACCTTTACAAGGGGTACTGGCAGATCCCCCTGGACCCGGAGTCCATTCCAAAGTCGGTGTTCAACACCCTCTTTGGCCTATACTATTTTAAGGTTATGCCGTTTGGAATGAAGAATGCTCTTGCGACCTTCCAGAGGATCGTAGATCACCTACTGGATGGCCTCCAGGATTATGCCTGCGCATACCTAGATAATATTGCGATCAACAGCGATGCCAGGGAGGACCATTTGGTCCATCTAGGCATTGTTCTAGACTGCATCAGGGCAGCTGGTCTGACCCTGAAGCCCGACAAATGTACGTTAGGAGGCTCGGAGGCCCAGTACCTTGGACACTGAGTAGGCTGTGGGAAGCAGCGTCTGGAGCTGGCCAAGATTGAGACAGTCGCGAATTGGCCAACCCCCAAGACCCAGGTCTTAGCTTTCCTAGGGACCAAAGGGTACTACCGCAAGTTAGTCCCCAACTACAGTGCCCTGGCCAAACCCCTGACCGACCTAACCCAAAAACGGTTGCCCCGACAAGTCCTGTGGTCCCCCGAGTGTGAGGCTGCCTTCCAAAGCCTCAAGACAGCCTTTATCTCTGCCCCTATCCTGGCCGCTCCTAACCCAACCAAACATTTTTATGTCCATACAAATGCCTCCATGTTTGGGTTGGGAGCAGTGCTGAGCGAGGTGGACGAAGAAGGACACGACCACCCCGTAGCCTACATCAGTAGGAAGCAGTTACCCAGAGAGGTAAGCTACACCGCAGTGAAGAAGGAATGTCTGGCCCTGAAAAGCTACAACCATACCTGTACGGACGGGCCTTCACTGTTCTCACAGACCACAACCCACTGGTTTGGCCCAACCGAGTTGCTGGGGACAATGAACGCCTGTTGCGGTGGAGTTTAGCCTTGCAGCCCTTCAACTTCACTATCCAATATAGGCCGGGAAAAAGCAATGGGAATGCAGACGGACTTTCCCGGCAAACTGAATTGGGATAGCTCCCCGGACAGCCCCATGCCAACCCGTGTGTGGATCTAGCCGGGTCTGCCGGACTTTTCAGGGGGAGCACTGTCACGGATACCAGGCTGCCAAGGCTAAACCCCCATCCTCTACTACCTAGCCCCCTGTGATTTCTCACCGGATTTGGACTTTTCAGAGCATTCACAATCTCACAGACACTTGGTTTTACTTGTTTTGTGTTCTATACCTTCTCATGGAAGAGCTGACCTCTGACCGCCCAACACTTCTCCGGCTGGCCGGGCTCGTGTAACTACTGACTGGCTGCAGCTCTCCGGATACCCACTGACATTTACACCAGGTCGCTCCTGTGGCCCTTCGCATCAGAGCTCCACTCTATTGGGGATAGGTACCCCCTAGGGAGGGCAAGAGGTGGGGTGATTGCTGGAAGGGAGCTCCCTTGGGAACTGCAGGTTTTGGACCCCCTACAACTCCTACTTCCCCTTGGCCTTCCCGGTGTACGTTTGATCACCCGTAACTCCAGCCCCCAGCCACGGATCATGACGCTTTTTGGACTCACCCCGGAATAGCCACCTCTGTACCACTGGGGCTCTATAAGACAATGGACACTATGGGGGTGCCAGTCTGGAGGTGTGGGAATGGCGGGAGATCTGAGGGTCTGATAAGACTCCTTATCAAGATGAGTTGGTGTATAAAAGTAGTGTGTTTCCACAATAAAGTCGTTCTTTGTTTCACCCAAATACTGGCTCTGTCTTGTTATTTGGGTGCGCTCCGCTATAATCACTTTGCTCCACTACATAGCGGCATATTCCGGGTATAAGAAGGACCCATCTGGTGGAGCTACCCAGTCGGGGTAGCTGGAGTCCGTCACAGAAGCCTTCTGTTGTTAATGAATAATTGGGAAAATTCATAAATAAATGTCAATTTCTAATCAGTGGTTTTTGTTGTGCTAAAGAAATTGACAAAATCACCAAACCTCTAAAAGTATATTCAATATACTATGAGGTGCCTTTCATCTGAAGACTTGGGAATCTTATGAGAACTGAAGGACGAATGGATGGAGCAAAATACAGGACAGGACCTTTATCAGTCTGGTAAAAAGCTGAAGCTTTGGAGAAAGTTCACCTTTAAGCAGGACAAAACAGAAGTTTCCAATATTTTATAAAATGGATGTTCTTTATAAATGACATGCAGATATTTTTTTTAAGTTTTATAAGGTGTGAAATAAAAATTGTTTTAATCAATTATTTTGATGTTTCAAATAATACACTGCTCTATTTCCTTTCAATTAACTTTTTAATGAATTTGTAAGTGTATCTAAAGGATACGCATAGGCAATCGCCTGCACCTTCCCCAAACAAGCATTGCCGCAGATGAGCCAATCAATGCCTACATAGGTTCTTGATGGGCCCATTCATTTATTTATACATATGTATGTTTGTTTTTGGGTATTATAGGACTGCACCACTGCAAGCACTTCCCTCTGTGTTTAACCCTTTTGCAAATGTTTAACACGCAGTGACAGGACAATGTATCAAATAATAATGAAATGTCCCTGTTAGGTGTCCTTGGAGGATGTTCTGCTAATAGGGCATATTATACGATCATTGGGGTATGTTGCCGAAAGAGAGTAACAATCTCGGAGCTTGATAGATAGGCCTCTATGTCTGTTCCTAATTGTCCTTAGCAGAAGAGATTGGATAAGGGAAACCTAAATTTCAACATGGGGCACCTATTTACTTTAAAAACATTTTTTCTTTCATGATTTAGAAAGAGCATGGAATTTTAAACAACTTTCTAATTTACTTCTTTTATCTAATTTGCTTACTGCTCTTGATATCCTTTAGTTAAAAGCATATCTAGATAAGCTCAGTCGCTGCTGATTGGTGGCTGCCTTGTGTGATTGGCTTACCCGTGTACATTGCTATTTCTTCAACAAAGGATCTCTAAAGAATGAAGCAAATTAGATAATATAAGTACATTGGAATGTTGTTTAAAATTGCATTTTCTTTCGGAATCATGAAAGAAAAATTTGGGTTTAATTAATGTCCCTTTAAAGACACTCAGGGGAATCAGAAATCCCATATAGGAAGAGTTTAGTTTTTTGTGTTTTTTTGGTATTACATATAACTAACTAAACGTGTTTTAATACAAACTAAAAGGGTTTCCTTTCCCTTTAACCTCCTCAGTTCTAGAGGTCTTATCACATATGACCTGCAACTGACCTAAATACTAAAGAAGTGTAAGCCTTTTATGGAGAGTGAAATGCAGACTGCTAAAAGGGAAATTCCGAGCTTATTATACAGCCATAAAGTAATTATAAAGTTCACTGGTCACTTGGGTTCCTTTAGCACATAAAGATTTATATGAAGTGTGGTGATTTATTTTATGGGGTGAAGGACTACAGGTCACAGAACATGAACCTAACAGGGCTTATAGAGCAGGATAAGGGTTAGATAAACCACTGTTGTTGGAACTGCAATTGCCCAGACAAATAAACGTTTTCTCTCCTGTGTGTTTGCCTTATTTATTGATGCAAGCCAAGAAATAATCAGGGTTTTAGATGCAATGTGCAAGTCAATTATGGACTTAAATGGGATGAATTACATGCAAGAGAGAATTCAATTGGCTTCCAACTTGGGGTCAGACAAATTGCACTCCAAGTGCAATTGTTATGTTTCATGTAATTCTAACCGTGGTTGGTCTGCTTTCCTTACCATGGAACTTGCAATCGAATGATGAACCCAACTGCTGTTAAAAGGTTTTTCTTTTTTACAAATAACTCAAATTATTCTTAAAATTTTAATTTGCTGTATTCTAAAAGAGAAGATTCATACAAAGAGTTTTTCCTTAAATTGCAATAAAAATTATTTTATTTTTTTAAACAATGTTTGACCAAAAGATTTTAATGGCTTAAAAGTAGATTTTAGTCATATAACTAACAGTAAATTCCTTGAATTGCAGCACATTTATAAATTAAAGGGGCACCAAAGTAAAAACTGAACTTTCATAATGTAGATAGAGCATACAATTTTAAGAGATTTTCCAATTTACGTCCATTATCAAATTGTGCACAGTCTTTTTATATGCAGACTTTTTGAGGCACCAGTTACTAATGAGATATGCAAGAGTTCACAGTCTATACATATATGAGTCTGTGATTGACTGATGGATGTCACATGATACAGGGGCCAGCAAATAAATGCTTTTTAAAATTTGTCAGAAAAAAACTACTGCTCAATTAGAATTTTAGAGTAAGTGCTAATGAAATGTAATTTTAATAGGAAATTAAAGCCACCATTTTTAGCTCAAGATTCAGATAGAGCATACAATTTTAAACAACTTTCCAATTTACTTCTATTATAATTTTTGCTTAATCTTCTTGGTATCCTTTATTGAAGAAGAAATGCACTAGCTGAACATGGGTAAGCCAATCACAAGAGCATATATTTGTAGCCACCAATCAGCAGCTGGCTCCCAAACTCATTAGCCTACTAGATATGCTTTTCAACAAAGGATACCAAGAGAATGAAGCAAATTAGATAATATAAGTAAATTGTTTAAAATTGTATGATAAAAAAAATGTTTTTTCATGTCCCTTTAATATGCACTAGATGATTATGCAAGTCAACTGTACTATTATTTTTTTAAGATGTAGGTCAGATTCCAACCTAAGGCCCTTTTTTATCTTTCCTTTTCACTGGAAATTAAGTGCATATCTTATTAAAGGGACACTAAACCCACATTTTTTCTTTAAAGGGACACTCAATCAAAATTAAACTTTCATTATTCAGATAGAGCATGCAATTTTTTTTATATATATATATTTTATTTATACCAACAAAGCAGAAAAGAAAAAAAAAATTAACAAGTTGTTGAAAAATACAATGCAAAACACATAATTCTACTAAGACATATGTGATATCAATTTCAAGCCAAAAATAAAACAATCAAGAAAAAAGGGTTTACAATCATTTTGCCACAATGCTGAGTTTAGTCTGTCTTTCAGCCTTATAATGTGCTTTGTTGGAAATGTTATATTAATGAAAAATAATAACAAGAGAATAATGTTTCACATTATTGGTTTTTACTGATTGTTAATTGGACTAAAATAAAACCTGAGGTTGAGAGAGAGAAAGAAAAAAAAAAAAAAAAGAGGGGAGGGGGGAAAAAGGGAGGGGGAAAGATACAGAATACTGGTTATTACAGATAAGCAGCTAAATTATTGTTACCAAATACCTAACAAGACAATTTCAGCATTCCGAAATGGGAATATTAAGTTATCGATTTCGTTAGGTGGAAAAATCTTGACAAATTTTGATCACTTTTGAAAAAATCTGATTATTTCTCGTTCTGAGTTTAGATCTGTTGCTAATTGCTCAACCAGACATTCACCTAGATTTAGAGTTTGGCGGTAGCCGTCAAAACCAGCGTTAGAGGCTCCTAACGCTGGTTTTTAGCGCCCGCTGGTATTTAGAGTCTTGTAGGTAAGGGTCTAACGCTCACTTTCCAGCCACGACTTTTCCATACCGCAGATCCCCTTACGTCAATTGCGTATCCTATCTTTTCAATGGGATCTTTCTAACGCCGGTATTTAGAGTCGTGGCTGAAGTGAGCGTTAGAAATCTAACGACAAAACTCCAGCCGCAGCAAAAAGTCAGGAGTTAAGAGCTTTCTGGGCTAATGCCGGTTCATAAAGCTCTTAACTACTGTGCTCTAAAGTACACTAACACCCATAAACTACCTATGTACCCCTAAACCGAGGTCCCCCCACATCGCCGCCACTCTATTAAAATTTTTTAACCCCTAATCTGCCGACCGTACACCGCCGCCACCTACGGTATCCCTATGTACCCCTAATCTGCTGCCCCTAACACAGCCGACCCCTATATTATATTTATTAACCCCTAATCTGCCGCCCCCAACGTCGCCTCCACCTGCCTACACTTATTAACCCCTAATCTGCCGACCGGACCTCACCGCTACTATAATAAATGTATTAACCCCTAATGCGCCTCACTTCCGCCTCAATAACCCTATAATAAATAGTATTAACCCCTAATCTTCCCTCCCTAACATCGCAGACACCTAACTTCAAGCATTAACCCCTAATCTGCCGACCGGACCTCACCGCTACTCTAATAAATTTTTTAACCCCTAAAGCTAATTCTAACCCTAACACTAACACCCCCCTAAATTAAATATAATTTAAATCTAACAAAATAAATTAACTCTTATTAAATAAATTATTCCTATTTAAAGCTAAATACTTACCTGTAAAATAAACCCTAATATAGCTACAATATAAATTATAATTATATTGTAGCTATTTTAGGATTAATATTTATTTTACAGGCAACTTTGTAATTATTTTAACCAGTAGTTAATAACTATTTAATAGTTACCTAGTTAAAAAAATTACAAAATTACCTGTAAAATAAATCCTAACCTAAGTTACAATTAAACCTAACACTACACTATCAATAAATAAATTAAATAAAATACCTACAATTATCTACAATTAAACCTAACACTACACTATCAATAAATTAATTAAATACAATACCTACAAATAAATACAATTAAATAAACTAACTAAAGTACAAAAAATAAAAAAGAACTAAGTTACAAAAAATAAAAAAATATTTACAAATATTAGAAAAATATTACAACAATTTTAAACTAATTACACCTAATAAAATAACAAAGACCCCCAAAATAAAAAAATGCCCTACCCTATTCTAAAATTAAAATAGAAAAGCTCTTTTACCTTACCAGTCCTGAAAAGGGCCTTTTGCGGGGCATGCCCCAAAGAATTCAGCTCTTTTGCCTGTAAAAAAAAAAACATACAATACCCCCCCAACATTACAACCCACCACCCACATACCCCTAATCTAACCCAAACCCCCCTTAAATAAACCTAACACTAAGCCCCTGAAGATCTCCCTACCTTGTCTTCACCACGCCGGGTTCACCGATCGATCCAGAAGAGCCTCCGATGTCTTGATCCAAGCCCAAGCGGGGGGCTGAAGATGTCCATGATTCGGCTGAAGTCTTCATCCAAGCGGGAGCTGAAGAGGTCCATGATCCGACTGAAGTCTTCTATCAAGCGGCATCTTCAATCTTCTTTCTTCCGGATCCATGTTCATCCCGCCGACTTCTTTCTTCCGGATCCATCTTCACCAACGACTTCCCGACGAATGACGGTTCCTTTAAGGGACGTCATCCAAGATGGCGTCCCTCGAATTCCGATTGGCTGATAGGATTCTATCAGCCAATCGGAATTAAGGTAGGAAAATTCTGATTGGCTGATGGAATCAGCCAATCAGATTCAAGTTCAATCCGATTGGCTGATCCAATCAGCCAATCAGATTGAGCTTGCATTCTATTGGCTGTTCCGATCAGCCAATAGAATGCGAGCTCAATGGAGCGGCAGATTAGGGGTTAATAAGTGTAATGCTAGGGGTGTTTAGACTCGGGGTACATGTTAGAGTGTTAGGTGCAGACTTAGGAAGTGTTTCCCCTTAGGAAACAATGGGGCTGCGTTAGGAGCTTAACGCTGCTTTTTTGCAGGTGTTTTTTTTCAGCTCAAACTGCCCCATTGTTTCCTATGGGGGAATCGTGCACGAGCACGTTTTTGAAGCTGGCCGCGTCCGTAAGCACCTCTGGTATTGAGAGTTGCAGTGGCGGTAAATTATGCTCTACGCTCCCTTTTTGGAGCCTAACGCACTGAAAACGCAGCCATTCTGTGAACTCTAAATACCAGCGGTATTTAAAAGGTACGGCCAAAAAAAAGCATGCGTAGCTAACGCACCCCTTCTAACGCAAAACTCCAAATCTAGGCCATAGTTTTTTGAGATAATTCTTGAGCTCCGTTATTGAAGGAAATATACTGTTCTTCCATTCTTTAAATATCAAGTTTCTAGCTGCGAGAATAATCAGATTTACTATTTCCACCTCCTTTAAGACTTTCAGAAAGATAATATCTGTTTCTGTGAACTTAAAGGGAGTTACTTTCAAAGCTGTCTCTATCCAAAATTCTACTTTGAGCCAAAATTGTTGTATTTTGGGACAGGACCATATCATATGGATTATGTCAGCAGCAGGTAACCTACACTTAGGGCAATTATTAAAATTTATGTTGTGCCATCTATATCCTTTATCTGGGGTATAATAAGCTAAATGTAAAAGCTTTATGTGGGACTCCCTCCAGGACTCTGCTATAGTGGCTTCGTGAAGCAAGACTAGGGATCGCAATACATGACTCTTGTGCCCAGTATTAAGTGCGATAAGATTCGTCCACTTATGTGTTATTTGCTCAATATTTTTTTCTCCCTTGTAACCTGCCAGATAAGTGTACCAAGGAGAGATAGAGGTTAATCCTGCTTTAACCAGGACTGACCAATTCTCTAGCTTGCCCCACGACCAGCTCCATGGAAATTTATTGATAAGCTGAGTTACATAGTGTCTGACTTGAAGGTATGTAAAAAAGTCACGATTATCCAAACAATAATCTTGTTTTAATTCTTCAAAAGATTTAATATTTCCTACCTCTGAGTTAACCAGTTGTCTTGCATAATATAGCCCGTGCCGTTTCCACTTTAGCAATGATGGTGAATATGAGCCTTCCTGAAATTCCGGGTTACCTATGAATGTTTGATGCTTAGGTAAATTTATGTTAACTCCAACTTTTTTCCCAATCTTATTCCATGCCTGAATAATCGTAAAAATTGTTTTAATCTTTTTCACCTTTTTTGGAATTGATTGGCATGGAAGATGTAGGAGAGATGCTGGCACTAATGGAAATATCATATTTAACTCCAATTTATTGTCCGTAAAATGGTCTGCCTCTGCTATCCAGTCAGCGGCTATGCGTCCCAAAGAGACTAGATTATAAAGATAAAGGTCGGAGAGAGCCAGGCCAGCAAATTGCCTAGGAAGAGATAATTTCTGAAGTGAAATTCTAGGTTTTTTCGATTGCCAGATGAAGCGCCTAAGAGTACAATTAAATTTTTTTATATCATAAGATTTCATCATGATAGGTAAATTCTGCAAAATATAAAGAATTTTAGGTAAGATAATCATTTTAAAGAGGGCTACTCGCCCTGATAAAGAAAGAGGCAAATTCTGCCAGTTCTTCAAATAATTAATGGATTGGCTTAAGATAGGAGAGATGTTTAGATAGTACCAATCTAGGGGGTTATCTGAGATTATAATTCCTAGGTACCTAAAGGAACTGGTAACTGTTTTAAAGGGGTTCGCTAACCATGAGTCCTTTGTTTTCCTCAGCCATAGCAATTCCGATTTTAGTTTGTTTACTTTATATCCTGAGCACTGGCCAAATAGATCAATTATTTTAGTAAACTTAGGGATATTTATTGAAGTATTAGAGATATATAACAGCAGGTCGTCTGCGTACAGGGCCATTTTCACCTCTTTATTATGGATTTTTATTCCCTCAATCTGCTGTCTGATTTTCTCTGCTAGTGGTTCAATTGCGAGGTTAAATAGTAACGGTGAAAGTGAGCACCCTTGTCGAGTGCCTTTTCCCATTTTAATTTCTTCTGACATTTGACCATTGATAATCAAACTAGTGGAAGAATATGAACATATGTTTTCCACTAGCTTGAAAAAATTATTGCCTAGACCAAAACGATGAACTGTGTCTAGCAAATAGTCATGACTAACGTGATCAAACGCTTTTTCAGCGTCCACTGCTAATACTGCGGCATCTGGGTAGTCTTTCAACAAATTAGCCTCAATATTCTTGAAATAGTCAATGATCAGGAGCAATTGGCTAATTTTGGCTGCTGAGCTGCGATTGCGAAGGAAACCCACCTGATCTTTATGTATAATTTCTGCTAACCCTTCTTGTAATCTTGCTGCTAAAATTGATGTGAATATCTTATAGTCGGTATTTAACAAGGCTATAGGCCTATAGGAGTCTCTATTAGACGAATTCTTTCTAGGTTTAAGTATAAAGAAGTTAGCTGGAATCTGAGTCTCACCACAATAATACTGGTTAAAAAGTTTAGTTAAATGAGGAATAAGTGATGGTGCCAAGGTTTTATAAAAGTCATTTGGCATTGCATCCAGACCTGGAGATTTCTCCCATTTCAATGCTTGAATAGCTTTTGATACCTCAATTTCGGAAATGGGCAGATTCAATTTATGATTGAAATCGGAGTTAGCCTTCGTTATCGTTAGATCTTTCCAAAAATTTTCCCTAGCAGTCATATGTACAGATATTGGTGAATAAATTGTTTTATAATATTGATAAAAAGATTCTAAAATATCTTCAGAGGTACTTAATTGATTATTATTAATCTGGATTGTTTCAATTATTGAAGTTTGTTTAAAGTTTTTTACTAATCTAGAGAAAAGTTTGCCTGATTTTTTCCCAAATTTATATAACTTTGCTTGATATTTTAGCTGTGAGCGTATTGTATAAGACGTTAAGAGGGAATCGCGTTCTTTTTTTACTTTGTTATATCTAGTCCAATTTTCCTCCGTTAGAGAATTTAAATATCTGTTATATGCATTACTTACTGCTGCAGTTATTTGTTTCTCCTTCAATCAAGATTTTCGCTTGGCTCTTGCCATATAGGCAATAATTTCTCCCCTTAAGACAGCTTTTGCCGATTCCCAGACAATTGAAAAATTAGAGACTGATCCTATATTAAAATGAAAGAACTCCTCTAGTTTATTTTTAAGCCAATTTCTAAATTTCGAATCATTATTCAAATATTTTGGGTAAAAGAAACAAGCCCTACATGCATGAGCATTGCCCCTTGGTACATCAAGCATTACAGGAGCATGGTCTGAGATACAAATTTCCGAGATCCTAGCTTTAGCTCCAGTTTGGAATAAACTGTCATTTACAAGTATAAGATCAATTCTAGACATTGATTTAAATACCTTTGAATAGCAGGTGTAATTTTTGGAGTCTGGGTTCTGAGCCCTCCAAATATCTCTGACCGCAAGATTTTGGAAAATAGTATTGAAAATTTTTTATTCTAAATTATCTTTAGTTGAGCCTGGAGGAAATCCCAAAAGTAAGAGTTAATTATATTGGGTGCATATAAGTTGCATATCATATATATGGAATTTGCAATTTTCAGTTTTAATATTAAGTATCTGCTATTGGGATCAACTATTGTGAGGAGTTTATCATATGTTAATTTTTTTCCCAACAGGATAGCTACCCCATTTTTTCTATTTGAAGATGGGGCACAGATTACCTCCAACACCCACATTGATTTTAACTTCAGTGATTCTTCCATATTTAGGTGTGTTTTCTGAATTAAAGCTATTGTGGTATTAAGTCTCTGTAAATGTGCTAAGATCATTTTCCGTTTAATGGGGGAAGTGATGCCCCCTACATTCCAAGTTGTAAATCTAAAATCTTTATTCATCTAACTTATTGTTTTCAAGGACACCAGGGAAGAAAAAGAAAAAGAGAGAAAGGGAAGGAAAAGGGGGGAGGGAAGAGGAAGGAAGAAAAAAAAAAGGAAAAAAAAATAATATATATATATCTCAGCCTCGGGAATCCGTTCCTAATAGCCCTAGCTAGGACTAACATCAAAGTTAGACTTAAAAGCACTAACTAAGATACCGTTTGATCAGGATCTTTTAGAGCCCATGATCAGCTAATTTTTTCTCTGCCTCAGCTGCTGTCTGAAAAAAGAAGGTTTGAGCTTCTAGAGTTACCTTAAGCCTAGCTGGATAAATAACTGTGGCCTGCCAAACTGCTTTCAACATTTTTCCACAGACTGGGGAGAGTTCCTTTCTTTTGGAAGAGGTCTCAATAGAGAAATCTTGAAATAACAAGATCTTTGAGCCGTTGTAGAGTATGGGCTGATTTTTACGATAGTATTGTAGGTAAAGCATTTTATCTTGATAATTTAGAAATTTCGCGATAATTGGTCTTGGTTTAGAAGAATTACTCAAATTATTAGTGAGTCTCCCCAGTCTGTGAACTCTTTCTATCGGGAAGGATGTGTGAGATGGGGGGATGTTTAACAGTTGAGGAAGTATAGATGACATAAAATTCATAAGGTCTTCTTGTTGTTAAGATTCTGGGAAGCCAATGATTCTTAAGTTATTTCTCCTTGACCTGTTTTCAAGATCATCAATCTTAGTTTGGAGCTTAAGTATCATGTTCTGATTACCCTCAATTTTAGGGATATAAGAGTTAGTTACATCCTCAAGGTCGGATATTCTTTGTTCTACTTCTTGTATCCTATTAGAGAACTGTCTTACCTCTACTGTTAGTGATGCTATATCCTGCTTAATTTCGTTCCTTAAACAATCAAATTTGGGGGATATGGCCTCTAATATGCTTGCTACTAAGGTTTGTGATCCTTGAGGATCCGTGTAACTTAGATTTTGTGCCATAGCAGTGGCTTCGTGTGTTATTACGGGAGCCTCTGGGGGATTTTTAATTCTGCGATCCCTTCGTTTAGTTGCCATGCCTGGATTGGATTTGGGAGTGAGAGAAGAGGACGTGATGTACTTGTCCATACAAAAAAAAAGAGGGGGGTGCTTGTGAGGAAAAAAGCAATTACGTGAGAATGTGAGCGTGAAAAAGGTGATATGTGAGAGAAGAAAGGAAAAGAAAAAAAAAGGGAAAAAACTACTGTGCTACAATTGTAAAGTTAGACCAGATTATGGCAACTGATACGGATAAAGTTTCCACTACGCAGAGTCTCTCAGTAGAAGCTTAAGGTATTAAAGTTGATAAGTCTACAACAAAACTTTATTTAACCTATGTTAGCTATGAGACTTCAAAAGGAATAATATAGCAACTAATGTCTACAATCCAATTACTGACATATCTGTGGGGATATACCTCTCACTGTTTTTCTAAGAAGATGTATAGAGGTCTTTCTGATTATAGATAATAAACTATAATAATGAACTATAACAGGCTAAATCGACTAAATACTAGAATACCTAATAAAATACCTAGACCAGAAATGAGACATGATAATGCCTACTATGAAGCTTTTTTTAAAAAATTGATCTTAATTTGTTTAGGGGACCACTTTCTTGTTTCTAGAATTCTTCCTCTGTAAGTAGCTAAGCTACCCCCAGTTTATCTTAAATTAAGTTAGCAGTTTATTATGGGTACAAGAATTATGCTATTTAGCAGCCAGTTTTTGAAGATATCACTGCTGCCCCCCTTAAAATCTTAATCCTAAAGGACCAAATGTTAAGGGCTTAAAGGTTTTTTTTTTTTTGGTTTTTTTTACACCAGCATTTATAGATACAATAACTTTAACATGCAGAGAACCGTAAACATATGGTTCTGAAACTGAGGTTCTTCCTTATTTGAATAAGTAGGTTATACACATGCAGATTTCTATTGAGAACAATATTGGATAGTGATGTACTGTTTATGATGTGCCACGAACAGCTACTTATATGTTGAAAACAGCACAATTGTTATACTCTAGGTTACAGGTGTAAAAGTTCGTATATAGGTTGAATTTTAGACATATAGACATTGTAAATCCAAGAGTGTCAAGAAAAACAAGATTGCCCCAGCCAATTCCAACAGTTTTGAGGAAGTTCAAGAGGCTTATTGTGGCTGTATATTTCGAGTTAATTTTATCTACCGTTAGCTGTGCTTATAGGTAGATACCTAGAGCAGTTCTTACGGTGCTATAATTAACTCTCAAGCAAGCGTTGTTAGACAGCTAAGATTAATAGTCAAGTTAAGCAATTAAGAAAAAGAAGAAATTTTAAAGTCCGGTTTATCAAAGTTCCGTATGTCGTTGAGTTTCAAGAGGTATGAAAAGTTATTTATCAAGCCGAAGCTAGCAAGGCAAAGCAAATAGGTTGAGAACAGTTACTTTCTTACCCTTACAGCATATCAACTCTCCGCTCTCAGTCGTACTCCGTTCTCAGTCGAGCCAAGAGGGTTCATAGGAGCTGTAAATCAGCTATTTTCCCCTTAGCCTCTTAAGCACTCCGAGACCAGATGAGAAACTCAGGGACCCTTGCGGCTTACTGTCCGTCTGGACCGCCGTGCACTGATGCTTCCTCCGCTTGCCTGGATATCCAGATCCGTCCGCGTTAGATCCGGCGGAGAGGGGAAGCCAGTTCCGTCACCTGCTGATCTATCCTTCCGACGGCTCACCACTCGCAGCACCGGTGGGTGGGAGCGACTTCATCTGACTTAGAGAAGGAGAGGGGAAGCCAATTCCGTCACTTGCTGATCAAACCTTCCGTCGACTCACCACTCGCAGCACCGGTGGGTGGGAGCGACTTCATCCGACTCAGCCTTCAGGTAGCTTCCAAAGGGACGCAGGAAGCGGGCAACAACCCTCGGTACAACAGAGCAGGTAAGATGAGATAAATGCCAGCAAGGTCACACTGCTAGTTTGTTAAGGGTTATTAATAGCACTTGCTAGCCTTTTACCTCCCCAACCCAGCCGGGTGAGGGAGGTCTTCACCTGTAGAACTGTAGATTTTAAAAGACAGTCAAACGAGCACCTCAGTGACCAATAATGAACTCTTGTAGAGAGATCTTTTTTAGCGTATGAGCAGAGTTTACGCTATGGAGATATCTGGTCTGTGACAATAACCAGCTGCAGAATTTCCCTCAGCCGTTGAGGTCCCAGGCGCAACAAAACCGCCAAGGTGTAGCTGCGGGGGAGTGCTACCTGCACAGATGCAATCTATGCGCAGGCTCCTCCTCTTCCTCAGAACATACAATCTAGAGCATGCAATTTTAAACAACTTTTTAATTTACTTCCATTAACTAAATGTGCACAGTCTTTTTATATTTACACTTTTTGAGTCACCAGCTCCTACTGAGCATGTGCAAGAATAAGTGTGTATGCATTTGTGAATGACTGATGGCTGTCACATAGTACGTGTATGCATTTGTTATTGATTGATGGCTGTCACATGGTACAGGGGGAGTGGAAAAAGACATAACTATTGAAATTGTCAGAAAAAAATCTACTACTCATTTGAAGTTCAGACTAAGTGCTATTGCATTGTCTTGTTATCTTGTAATTGTTGATTATGCAAATCTACTGTATTGACTAGTCCTTTAAGGATTCATATAGAGCATGCAATTTTAAGCAACTTTCCAATTCACACCTATTATAATTTTCTTCATTCTCTTGCTATCTTTATTTGAAAAAACTGGATTGTAAGGTTAGGAGCCATCCCATTTTTAGTTCAGCACCTAGGTAGCATGACATTAATGAATCCTATTTACTGTCCTTTAAAGGGATATAAAACCCAAAACATTTTTTTTGTGATTCAGACACAGCATACCATTATTTCTATTATCAAATTCACTTTGGTACCATGATATTCTGTGTTGAAGAGATACCTAGGTTGGCATCTGAAGCACTACATGGCAGGAAATAGAGCTGCCATCTTGCAAAACTGCTGCAATATAGTGCTCCAGAAATGGGCTGGCTCCTAAGCATATGTCCTTGCTTTTCAATAAAAGATACCAAAAGAACAAATACAATTTCATAATAGAAGTAAATTAGAAAGTAGTTTAAAATTGAATGCTCTATCTGAATCATGAAAGAATAATGTTGGGTTTCATATCCCTTTAAGCATGCCAATAAATATCAGAGGTACACAAGTCGTTGTTGATGTATCAACAAAAACGTTATTGAACAAACTTTTAAATAGTACAAAAAAGTATAGAAACCAATGCTATCTTACGTAAATCTATTAAGCTATGTGTGTGTGTATATATGTATATATATATATATATATATATATATATATATATACAGTATCTCACAAAAGTGAGTACACCCCTCACATTTTTGTAAATATTTTTTTATATCTTTTCATGTGACAACACGGAAGAAATGACACTTTGCTACAATGTAAAGTAGTGAGTGTACAGCCTGTATAACAGTGTAAATTTGCTGTCCCCTCAAAATAACTCAACACAGCCATTAATGTCTAAACTGTTGGCAACAAAAATGAGTACACCCCTAAGTGGAAATGTCCAAATTGGGCCCAATTAGCCCTTTCCCTCCCCGGTTTCATGTGACTCGTTAGTGTTACAAGGTCTCAGGTGTGAATGGGGAGCAGCTGTGTTAAATTTGGTGTTATCGCTCTCACACTCTCTCATACTGGTCACTGGAAGCTCAACATGGCACCTCATAGCAAAGAACTCTCTGAGGATCTGAAAAAAAAGAATTGTTGCTCTACATAAAGATGGCCTAGGCTATAAGAAGATTGCCAAGACCCTGAAACTGAGCTGCAGCACAGTGGGAAAGACCATACAGCGGTTTCACAGGACAGGTTCCACTCAGAACAGGCCTCGCCATGGTCGACCAAAGAAGTTGAGTGCACGTGCTCAGAGTCATATCCAGAGGTTGTTTTTGGGAAACAGACGTATGAGTGCTGCCAGCATTGCTGCAGAGGTTGCTGGGGTGGGAAGTCAGCCTGTCAGTGCTCAGAACATACGCCGCACACTGCATCAAATTGGTCTGCATGGCTGTCATCCCAGAAGGAAGCCTCTTCTGAAGATGATGCACAAGAAAGCCTACAAACAGTTTGCTGAAGACAAGCAGACTAAGGACATGGATTACTGGAACCATGTCCTGTGGTCCGATGAGACCAAGATAAACTTATTTGGTTCAGATGGTGTCAAGCGTGTGTGGCGGCAACCAGGTGAGGAGTACAAAGACAAGTGTGTCTTGCTTAGAGTCAAGCATGGTGGTGGGAGTGTCATGGTCTGGGCCTGCATGAGTGCTGCCGGCACTAGGGAGCTACAGTTCATTGAGGGAATCATGAATGCCAACATGTACTGTGACATACTAAATCAGAGCATGATCCCCTCCCTTCGGAGACTGGGCTGCAGGTCAGTATTCCAACATATTAAAGACCCCAAACACACCTCCAAGACGACCACTGCCTTACTAAAGAAGCTGAGGGTAAAGGTGATGGACTGGACAAGCATGTCTCCAGACCTAAACTCTATTGAGCATCTATAGGGCATCCTCAAACAGAAGGTGGGGGCGTGCAAGGTCTCTAACATCCACCCGCCCCGTGATGTCATCATGGAGGAGTGGAAGAGGATTCCAGTGGCAACCAGTGAAACTCTGTTGAACTCCATCCCCAAAAGGGTTAAGGCAGTGCTGGAAAATAATGGTGGTCACACAAAATATTGGCACTTTGGGCCTAATTTGGACATTTCCACTTAGGGGTGTACTCACTTTTGTTGCCCACGGTTTAGACATTAATGGCTGTGTGTTGAGTTATTTTGAGGGGACAGAAAATTTACACTGTTATACAGGCTGTACACTCACTACTTTATATTGTAGCAAAGTGTAATTTTTTTCAGGTTTGTCACATGAAAAGATATAATAAAATATTTACAAAAATGTGAGGGGTGTACTCACTTTTGTGAGATACTATATATGTCACTTTATTAAAGGGGGACATTGTACAGTACACTAGATTTTTCTTTGCATAAATGTTTTTTGATGATCAATTTATATAGCCCATCTGATAGTGTTTCTATAATAATGTATAGTTTTGCTTATTTTATTAATACCATCATGATGATTTTCAGACACCTAACCAAGCCCCACAGTGTCAGATGTATACACTTGTTTACATACTCCTGATGGCTCCTGTTCATGTTATCTGGCTTTTCATATGCAGGGAAGGTGGGAGTGTCTGCTCTTCTTGTTTTCCCAGCCCCTTTCAATGGGTGTCCCAGCCTAATCTGGCAAACAGCGCTAAACAGGGAGCTTCTAAGTAAGTTTTTAAAAGGCTTTATAATGTTTTTTTTAATCAGTATCTGTGCATATTCTTCTTTATAGTAGTGTCTACTACATGCAGTTATATGAACATTGGGGTACACTGTCCCTTTAAGGGTTTGCAAACTACTTTAAAACCCTGTTAAGTATTGCTACCCTGCTTCCCTTAGTTGTGGCAAATTAGATATAGGTGTCTCCACTACTCTAAGCAGCATTTTGAATGAAACCTAGGTTAGCTTTGCTTCCATTGAGCGTGGGAAAAGCATAATTTTTACATGAAAGCAAACCGTGTTTAAAGGGACAGTTTACCCTAACAATTTCTCCCCTTTCATTTGTTCCCAATGATCTCTTTTACCTGCTGGAGTGTATTAAATTGTTTACAAATAGCTCCTTTACCTTTATATCAGCAATTTGATTGCTTCCTATACCTATAGAAAAGCTATGTAAACATAGCCGGCAAAAGACATTACACTCCCACTAGAAGGTAAAAGAGATGTCATAAAATGTTAATTTACAGTGGTTCTCTTTAAGTTTTGGGCTTTGGTTTACAGCCAGAGATAATATAAAGAAGCATGAGTGTACAGAAAGTGATAGCATAAGGAAAAGTGATTTCCCTGCAAGCTCAATCTATTTTGATGGGTTGTGGTTTTAAACAACAAAACTAGCTATTTCATATATATATATATATATATATATATATATATATATATATATATATATATATATATATATATATATATTACCCTGCAGCTGATATAACAAGTCATTGTAATCAATTTACATTGTAAAACAATTTTGCAGTACACTGTCCCTTTAATGTCCCTTTGTGGTTTACTTCTCATAGTAAGTGAATAACAGTTTTGCTCTGCAGTGTAGAATAATCAGTTCTCATGTTGCTTTCCCCGCTTTATCTGGCTTAGCATATCTAGGTCAAAGTGTATTATCTGTTTACAGCTTTCTAATAAACCACATTTGACATCTAAATTAGACTTGATATTTATCCTTTCCTTGTGGGGCAAAAAAGCTTGTGGAATTGCATGAAAAGATCAGCACCTACCTTATAACGTCAATCTCTATTTTTTTTGTGCTTGATTATTATCTGACTTATTTCTACTAGAGAAACATTTACCCTTTTAGCAAAGATGTCACAATACAGAAGGAACAATTTGAAAAATATAAGTGTTTATGCAACATCCTATATTGCACATCTGAAATTATACTTATAATGGGAATCACTAAATAGCGAGCGGGTGAAATTTATGAAGGTACCATTTATAACTACATTTAATCAACAACATAAAATGATGGAAAAAATAATACGCAAACAATGGCATGTTATTAAGTCTGATGCACTTTTAGGTAAGGAAATATTAGAAAAGCCTATGTTTATATATAGAAAAGCAGCAAATGTAAAAAATATCTTGGCCCGAGTGAATATAAAGGGAAAAAGAGATCATTAAAAGAGGTGGATCTTAGAGGGAAAAATATTTGTGGCTTTTTTTTCCATCCTACAGCTGTAAAGCCAGTAAACATAGTAAGAAAGTAAAAACATTCACATCTACCAGCACAGGTAAAAAATATGAGATAAAGGACACTATCCGGTGTAGAGATAAAGGGATTCTATACATTTTACAGTGTTCGTGTAAATTACAATACCTAGGAGAAACAATAAGACCATATAGAGACAGGATAAGGGAGCATCTGTATAATATAGAGAAGGGTAAGCTAGAAACCCACCTATATGACCATTTTTAAAAAAGTACATAATAACAGCACAAAAAATATCAAAAAAGTGAAGAAAAACTGCAGAGTTGGGGATTACCAGAAACTAATTCTCAGAAAAGAAGCAGAACTCATACATGAGTTGGGGACCTTATATCCCGCAGGCCATAATTCAGAATTTGATTTGACCCCTTTTATTCTGTATTGAATTTACATCCTTGTATAGAATATGAACTCTAAATATATGTAAGTTGGGTCATAGAATTGAAGGGCTCTATCCAAACATATATGGGAAACAAAGAGAATAGTACTTACTTTATTTTACCGAGACAAATAGGAAGAACACATACTATCTTTTATACTATCTTTTAACTATCTTTTAACTTGTGGAATTTTTAAAACTATAGACAACACCATAATAGATATGTGGAAGCTATAAAGATTTGGAACAATTGTCCAAAACGCAAAAGGAAACCCATATAAAGGCAGAAGAACAACATACGGTATATTAAAACACTCAAAGCCACTAAAAGACTATTCCACCTTAAGGTGAGAAGTAAGGAGGAATGGACCAATCAGAGCCAAGAGGAGGGGTATTTAAGAATCTACCAGACACTAGTCATTCATCTTAAAAAAGCCTTGAAAAAAGGCGAAATGCGTTGATTGAAGGATTGTGTCTGTATAGTAAGTGGCTCGCGAGCAATTCAAGCCATATCTAGAACTTTGTACCCTACGTGGGCTCATTTCCACAAGCCGTTTTTTCAGAGCGGCTATTGCCTACACTGTCACATGTGACGCGGAAGCATCTGAACAGACATCCCAAGCACACCAGCTGCTAACCTCACAGAGCCATTTTTTAAAAGCAGCCATTGGGCAAAGACCGACACGTGATGCAGGAGCATCTAAACAGCTACTCTACACTGGGAAACAGAGACGGCGTCGAACCTGGAAAGATCTGGGTGAGGATCGATAACATAAAACTTTCTGAAAGTAAGAAATACGCCTATATTTCTTCTCTTCTTCATCTGAAAAGAGTGAGAGTCCTGATGAGCAGGTAATAGACGAAAAAGCTGTCAGGTCTGTGGAGAGGAGAATTACTTGATTTTAGAAGCAGTAGCCTCAGGATTAAATATTCAATCTAAGTTTTTTTCGAGACTTCCTGGCTTTCCACACGGTGTTGTTTTGTTTCATAAGCGGACTATTGGTTTAAAATGGTGTTTTAAAATAGTTTTTTGAATAGATGTCATTACATAATGTTTTAACTTAAATATCGAGACAGAGTACTATTATCTCTCTGAGAGCGCATTTAAAGTATATATTAGGTTCTTACAGTGACTGGTCACTTGAATAATATTAACTAGTTAAGTAGTATATGGATTTTTAATTGAATTGTGTCAATAAATATTTATTTTATTAAGATCATCTGGTGTGACTAGAACTCTATTTTTCCTCTGGTTGATTATTTTTGCTGTATAAGCGCTGTTCCATATCCCTATTTTTTCTAGAGAAACATTTAACCTTTTAGCAATACAGAAAGAACAATTTGCACATTGAAGTTATACTTATAATGGGAATCACTAAATAGCGAGCGGGTGAAACTAGCCGCCATATTACCACTGCTGCTGTGCACCTGATAGTATGATACATGTGATAATTTATGAATTTAAAGGACCAGTAAATATAGTAGATTTGCATAATAAACAAATGCATGATAAAAAGACAATGCAATAGTACTTAGTACTAACTTAAAATGAGTAGATTTTTTTTTCTGACAAAGTTATGTCTATTTCCATGTGACAGCCATCAGCCAATCACAAATGCATTTAAGTATATTCTGTGATTTCTTGCACATGCTCAGTAGGAGCTGGTGACTCAAAACGTGTAAATATAAAAAGTCTGTGCACATTTTGTTAAAGGGACACTGTACCCAAATTTTTTCTTTCATGATTCAGATAGAGCATGACATTTTAAGCAACTTTCTAATTTACTACTATTATCAAATTTTCTTCATTCTCATGGTATCTTTATTTGAAATGCAAGAAAGTAAGTTTAGTTGCCAGCCCATTTTTGGTGATCAACCTGGGTTGTTCTTGCTGATTGGTGAATAAACTCATCCTCCATTAAAAAAAGTGCTGTCCAGAGTTCTGAATAAAAAAAAAAGCTTAGATGTCTTTTTAAAATAAAGATAGCAAGAGAACGAAGAAAATTTGATAATAGGAATAAATTAGAAAGTGGCTTAAAATTGCATGCTCTATCTGAATCATGAAAGAAAACATTTGGGTTCAGTGTCCCTTTAATGGAAATAAATTGGAAAGTTGTTTAAAATGTAATGCTCTATCTCAATCATAAAAGTTTAATTTTGACTAGAGCGTCCGTAAAGTGTAAACTGCTATCATGATTTTTAACAGTAACTGTACCTACCAGCACTACAAAGTGTCCCTAATCTCACTGTAGTAAATATTTATACAACTGGACTCTTAACAAATGTAACCCTTAAATTACCACATACCCCCCAATATAATAACCCCCAGCGGTAAAACCCCCAACCCCTATTAAACCCTAAACTGCCACAACCCCTAACACAATAACCCTTCACAGTTAAAGCTCACTAACGAAAATTAAACCCATAACCACCACAACCCCCATCGCTAATAACGCTAAACAATTATCTGTCCCTAATTGGCCACAGCATGAGAGATAAGTTAAACACTCAAGAGGTTTGTTTTAAGGGTTACAGCTCAAGTTGATAGTTTAAATATATTTTAAAACATTTATGTCTTTAGATCTTTTGCAAAGCAGGAATACATTTCTTTATATAATGTCCCTTTAACCTTCTCATAAAATGATTAAACAGAGTAGAAAAGCAATGCACTGCTCACTTTTTATTTATATTGCAGGCTTTTCCTGTAATTTACCTCTGCAAATTGTACTTTTTCCAATCCTTCCCTCCCAGAGAGGATAGAAATACATACTATCTAAATATGCTATAGTTTGTCTGATCCTGCTACATGTCACACAAGGATTTCCTGTCAGGGCATGGACTTGCTTACATATGACATCTAATGTAACACAGCAGAGGAGAGCAGCTGAATTTGCAAAACCCTACAACATTGTTTCACAGTTGTAAATTGTGTTAAAAGTTATAATCTGTATGCAGATATTTTGTAAAGCTGGTACAACCAGACGGACTGTATATATGAAAAATAGAATTTGCAGTACAGCTGCACCACGGTCTCTTTTCCTATCACTTGTTATGTGCTGGTTTTTACCAACACATTTAATCACAAGACATTTGTGCTGATTAACAAATCCCATCTTCATTTCCTCTAATTAATTTGGTGCAAGATTCTGTGCCCTGCATGTCTGCCAGGAGGAGCAAGTCGCAGATGAAGCTGTTTTTGTGCTCGCTTTATCCAAATAAAGCACAAATATTTAGCATTTGTGATAAAACACGTTGGCTTTCCCATTACATGCATCACAGCAGCAGGAACTGGATTATGTAATATTCTAATTCACTGGAAATAAGCAGTTACAAAATAATGTTCCACACTGGTGGATTTAAAGGGGGCATAGAAGTGTTAATGTGTCACTTCCACTGAAAAATCGAAATGCTGTTTTTGTGTATTGTTTTGTTAAATAATTATTCATATTTACATAGAAGACCCTCTTAATCTTGCTTCCTCAGTCACACTTTTCTGCAGTACAGAAAGCTATGTATGAATAACTATTTGCTGTTTTCTTAAAGGGACAGTAAGATCAACATTAAAGGGACGTGAAACCTAGTTTTACACTTAAATGGATTGAATAGACTATTACATTTTAAACAACTTTCCGATGTACTGCTGTTATCAATTTTGCTTAGTTCTCTTGCTATCGTTTCCGTGTATTTAGCCATGTGGTGCCAGTATTTGCAACATTGTTTATATCAATGTCATACATCGTTGCAAACACTGATGCCATAGACTGCTATAGAAATGTGCACGCTCCTGAGCTCCTTTCAGCTTACCTAGGATAACTCCTCAATTAAGGATACCAAGAGAAAAAAGCAAATTTGATAACAGGAGAAAATTGGAAAGTTGTTTAAAATGGCATGTTCTATCTGGTCCATGAAATATTTAATATTTTTATATTTTGACTTTACTGTCCCTTTAAGATATTTTTGAGGTACTGAATTTTGTTTAAATGGATGTTATGAAGTCCGTCACTTTTGCATTACTGATCTTGGCCATATAACCTCCACCTACAGGTTAAACCATTCGTCTCAACCAGCCAGGATATTGTGGGATAGGTTGGCTGTACACTTAATTTTTTTCATAGCACACCTGTGGCCCCAACCCTCATTTAATTGCTCCACCTACACCTCTTCATCACAGAAAGCCTCTGGCAAATGTTGGGGGCTAAGGTTAAGCACATATGTAAGGCGCTGTAAGTATTGTAGGTCCCCAGCAAAACTTTGCAGGTGAGCTAACCAGGAGTGGCATTTGCTTGTAGCTTGCAGTCACCAGAATTTGCAATGCTAGTGACTAAAAAGCGAGGCTTTACTGGCGCTAAACACATAGGCCCCGATTCCAAACTTTCACAAATTCTCATTTGATATAGAGAAAATGGGATTAACCATTATTTATTTTTGTTTAACAAAGGACCGCTGAGCTTGATCATTTGAACTATATTTAATCAACATTTTCCCACAATAGCACTGTTAATGATGGATAATGGCTGTCACCAACTGACCAGGCAACTCATTCTGCTGGTTCATAGTTCTCTATTTTCTCTCTCTGCTTGTAGATATGTTTTAGATTTAATTTACTGTGATTAAATATTCAGTTAAATTTTTTATTTAGAGTGATACATCAAAAAGGGCCGTCACTGTTGTTGGCATGGGCAGCGCCATCTTGTTTTTTAAGTCAGAGCATGTGCAGATTGGTGGCTGGTATAATTTTCCTTTACTTTAATGTTACTGGCTTTTTGACAGCTGTACCTTGCACTTTCGGTTAGATTGTACAATAAAAAGCAGCTACATTCTTACAGTTTTTATTTTTACACAGTTTAAAAGGTTAAATAACAAATATAAAAAGCTCTCAGGAATAATATAAAGCAATGCAGCAAAAACATACAGCTGCTCTGTATTGTACACTCTGAACTTATGTGCACAATATGGCTTGTAACAACAACAATATCACTGATCTGTCACAAGTTGTGGGAATACTTAAACTCCAAGATGGTGGCTCCCAGTGTAAAAATGCAGAGCTTCCCTTTGTAAAGGGTTAAAATAAGAGAATGGCTTTGAAGAGAGCTGCAGAGGTAAAATAAAAGTATGTTGAGTCTGCATTTTACTCTCCATAAAAAGGTTACACTTATTTTTAGTACAAACACATAGAGAAAGAGAAGCAATCTGTCAGAAATGATCAACAGCTCAGCAACTTATTCTATGGCCTGGTTACCAGCTTATTTTTGTCCAATTGTGCTTTTCACAGAGGAGAACTTTGCTCCTCTCAGTCTGATCCCGCCTAACAAGGTCAGTAGATGCCCAAAATAATAGGCAATTCTTATCTAAACAAGGGAAATTGTAACCCCAGACAATAATTTCAGCCTCCTTTGGGTCTGGTCAGTGAGGTGCCATATACCTCTAAGCACGTATGGAGTCCATGTCTGGGTGACCCCATCACATTTATGATGACTTTCCCCAGGGCCATAATACAAATACATACAGAAAGAGGAGCCCACTGCCAGGAATGAACAACATCTCAGTGTCTTGTTCTATGACCACCTAGGAGTAGCTTCTGTTAGCCTAATTGTGCATTTCACAGAAGAAAACGTCCTTAAGTATATCAGTCTGATCCCACCAAACAAGGTCAGTACAACCACCGAAATACCAGGCAATTCTTCGCTGAACAAGGGAAATGGCAACCTCAGAAGATAGTTTCAGTCTCCTTTGGGCCTTGTCAGTAAGGTGCAGCCATATCCCTCTAAGCACATTGGGCAAGTAGCCCAGTGTGTCTGGTTTCCCCCATGCTTATGCAGGTGTACTCAGCAGTTTAATGTACATTTAGAGGCACTGAGATAGATTATGGTTGGGGTTATAATCTGTGCTCTGTTTCAAGCAATAAAAGCCATATTGATGTTCATAGTTTGTTTTTTTAAATACAATTGCCAATCCTCAGCTTGACTGACAAAGTTTATTTTTTTTAAATGCTAGTTTTCTTTACAGAAAGGAAATTCAGTAAACCTTGTAATAAAAATGTTCTGCTTATTAAAGACCATCCCTTTATATGGGTTCATTTGTGTAAACGTTTAACAGTTAATAAGTCTGATTTTAAATGTATTTGAAGTTTATAGTTCAACAAAAAACAATCTTGTGCACTAGCATGTTACCTGACCATCAGCAAAAACTTGCATGCAGTAACTATAAATGAGCGCCCCTTTAACAAACACACAAAAAAATGTACAAATGCATATATTGAAATATTGTTGTTGATTTGTTTGTGCAGTTAAAACTGGTACTCCAAAGATGGGAAAGGCTTCACAAGTTCAAATGTGCACTATTCAATAACAATTTAGCAAATTTCTTTTAGATGATTGATTCCAGTGCCAGCCAATAAGTAAGCAAGCGTCACTCCTGTTCTTGGCCAATCTTGACCACATTAAAAAAAATATATTTTTTTTAACTCCTTTTGTGCTTGTAGCAGTAGCACTAGTTACTATTTTTAACTTAATTTAAGTTTAAGCTGCTCCTATTCTGCATGGAAGATGTAACCTATTGAAAAAAAAGCAGTCAGATGGATGTTCATTAACAAAGAACTTTAAATAACTAATAAACTTATATAACAAATATTGGGCAAAGATAAAGTTTTTTCCCATTATCAATAAAAGGGAGTGTGCAAACACGGCTGTGTGGAAACCCTGTTAGATAGTTAGATAGTTACTTGAACAATCCTATATTACACAAAGCCTTATTTGCACACTCTTGTGTTACTTGTTTTATAATTCTGCATTGTATGCAGGGCCGTTGCTAGGATCTTTGGCCACACAGACGAGGATACATTTTACCGCCCCCCTCCCATTACATACCACCCCATTGCTAGTTAAAATTAGATGAAACCCAAATTTTTTCTATCATGATTCAGCTAGAACATGACATTTTAAGCAACTTTCTAATTAATTTCTAGGGGCCGATTTATCAAGCTCCGTATGGAGAATGATGCCCCTGTTTCCGCACGAGCCTTCAGACTCCCTGAAAACAGAAGTTATGAAGCAGCGGTCTAAAGACCACTGCTCCATAACTTGTCCACCTGCTCTGAGGCCGCGGACAGAAAACAATTGGGCTGATTGACACCCCCTGCTAGCAGCCAATGTGCAGTGGACATGATACGCTACATTGTATCATGTCCGCTCACACTATGATAAATCTAAACATAGTAACATAGTAGATGAGGTTGAAAAAAGACCGAAGTCCATCAAGTTCAACCTATACAAATCTAAAATACTTAAAACAAGCTCCAGTTAAGATTAAATAATCCCACTAAAAGGTGACCCATTTAATACTAGCAATCATATCTATGAATTTTGTTTATAGACAGAAACGTATGCAAACCATTTTTAAATGTATCTAGGGCATTGGCATTCACTACCTCCATTGGTAATGAGTTCCACAATTTTATTGCTCTTACAGTGAAAAAACGTTTCCGTCGCAGGAGATTAAATCTCCTTTCCTCCATCCTTAAATTGTGACCTCTTGTCACAAACAATTTTCTTGGAATAAACAGAGCTTCTGCCATCTCTGTATATGGGCCTTGAATATATTTATATAAAGTAATCATGTCACCTCTCAAGTGCCTTTTTTCTAAAGAAAACAGACCCAGTTTGGCTAGCCTTTCCTCATAGCTTAAATTTTCCAATCCTCTTATTAGCTTTGTGGCCCTTTTCTGAACTTTTTCTAGTTCTGCAATATCTTTTTTTGCGATCAGTCCCCAGATCTGCACTCCATACTCAAGGTGAGGTCTTACCAGGGCTTTATATAGTGACAGAATTATGCTTTCCTCCCTTTTAATACATGCTAGTATCGTATTAGCCTTTGAAGCCGCTGCCCTGCATTGCGCACCCATCTTTAGCTTGTTATATATTACTACCCCCAAATCCCTTTCCTCCTGTGTTTGGCTAAGTCTTGTCACATTTTAATAATATGCTGCCTGCTTATTTTTACTTCCAAAATGTAGAACCTTGCATTTTCCGGTATTAAATCTCATTTTTGCAGGTCCTTTTGTAACGAACGTTCATCCTGCTCTGACCTAATGACCTTACTTAACTTAGTATCATCTGCAAAAATAGAGTTGTCGCTATTTAATCCTTGCTCCAAGTCATTTATAAAAATATTAAAAAGAAAAGGGCCCAGTACTGATTCCTGGGGGACTCCACTGATTACCTTTGTCCAATCTGAGTATGATCCATTTACTACTATTCGTTGCTCCATATCTTTTATCCAGTTATTTATCCATGAGCTAACATTTTCAGCTATTCCCAGTCCCTTAATTTTGTGCATTAATCTCTCATGTGGCACTGTATCAAACACCTTTGCAAAATCTAAGTATATCACATCAAATGCTTCCCCTGATGATCACATGATCTATTTCTCATAAAACCATGCTGATTAGAACTCACAATCTTGTTTACACGAATATGCTCATCAATATAATCCCTTATAATCCCTTCAAATATCTTCCCCACTATTGATGTCAGACTAACTGGTCTATAGCTTCCTGGATGGATCATCCCTACTTCCCTTTTTGAAGAGAGGCACCACATCAGCTTTACGCCAATCCTTGGGTACCATGCCTGAGGATGAGTCTTGAAAAATTAAGAGTAGAGGTTTGTCTATAACAGTGCTAAGTTTCATTTTAACTTAATATTATCCAATTTGTTCCTGATATCCTCTATACCTAACCCAGTTAATGGTAAGGGCTGGCATGTTCTATTTTATTCTAAAGTATCATCCAATGGTTCCTCTCTTGTGTATACTGAAGAAAAAAAAATGGTTTAGTACCTCAGCCTTCTCCCTGTCACTGTTAATCATGCTACCCTCCACACATTTTAATGTACCTATATTGTCTTTCTTAGATTTTTTTGCTATTTATGTACTTAAAGAATTTTTTAGGGTCAGAATCCTTTGCAATAAATTTTTCATTTTCAATTTTGGCTAATTTGATGGCTTTTTTGCCTGCTTTGTTACATTCCTTATAAATATGGAATGTTGAGCCTCTACTATTTTCTTTGAATAATTTAAATGCCCTACGTTTTTTCCTAATTTCTCTTAACACATTTTTATTCAAATGGATTTTTTATGTTTATAACCATATGGTATTTGTTGATATGTATATTTATTTAACAAAGTTTTAAATGTTATCCATTTATCCTCTGTATTTTTATTAGAGAATAATTTGTCCCAATTTATGTTATTTAATGATTTCCATAAATCGTTGAATTTTGCTTTCTTAAAATTTAAAGTCTTGGGTAAACCTTTAAGACACTGCTTATGAAAAGAGATTTCAAGAGTGACCATGTTATGATCACTGTTACCCAAATGTTCTTTGACTTCTATGTTTGATATTATAGCTACCCCTTTTTATAAAATTTTCCTAATTCTCTTGGTATTTGAAAAGCAGGAATGTAAGCTTAGGAGCAGCACTTGCTGATTGGTAGCTAAATGCAAATCAAACAGTGGTAGTGCAGCATTGCAAATCAAACAATGGCAGTGCAGCATTGCAAATCAAACAATGTCAGTGCAGCATAGCAAATCAAACAGTGGTAGCACTCCAAAGCAAATCAAACAGTGGTAGCGCTACATAACACAACAGACAGTGGTTGCGCTGCATAACACACCAGACAGTGGTTGTGGTGCATAACAAATCAGACAGTGGTTATGCTGCACAAGAAATCAGACAGTGGTTGTGCTGCACAAAAATCAGACAGCGGTTGTGCTGCAGAACAAATCAGACGGTGGTTGTGCTGCACAAGAAATCAGACAGTGGTTGTGCTGCATAACAAATCAGACAGTGGTTGTGCTGCATAGCGAATTAGACAGTGGAAGTGGTGCATAGCAAATCAGACAGTGGTTGTGCTGCTTAGCAAATCAAACAGTGGTTGTGCTGCATAGCAAATCAGACAGTGGTTGTGCTGCATAACACATCAGACAGTGTTTGTGCTGCATAACAAATCAGACAGTGGTTGTGCTGCATAACAAATCAGACAGTGGTTGTGCTGCATAGCAAATCAGATAGTGGAAATGCTGCATAGCAAATCAGACAGTGGTTGTGCTGCACAGCAAATCAGACAGTGGTTGTGCTGCAGAACAAATCAGACAGTGGTTGTGCTGTAGAACAAATCAGACAGTGGTTGTGCTGCATAGCAAATCAGACAGTGGTTGTGCTGCTTAGCAAATCAAACAGTGGTTGTGCTGCATAGCAAATCAGACAGTGGTTGTGCTGCATAACAAATCAGACAGTGGTTGTGCTGCATAACAAATCAGATAGTGGAAATGCTGGATAGCAAATCAGACAGTGGTTGTGCTGCATAGCAAATTAGACAGTGGTTGTGCTGCATAGCAAATCAGACATTGGTTGTGCTGCATAAAAAAAATCAGACAGTGGTTGTGCTGCATAGCAAATCAGACAGTGGTTGTGCTGCATAGCAAATCAGACAGTGGTTGTGCTGCATAACAAATAAGACAGTGGTTGTGCTGCATAACACATCAGACAGTGATTGTGCTGCATAGCAAATCAGACAGTGGTTGTGCTGCATAAAAAAATCAGACAGTGGTTGTGCTGCATAGCAAATCAAATAGTGGTTGTGCTGCATAACAAATCAGACAGTGGTTGTGCTGCATAACACATCAGACAGTGGTTGTGCTGCATAACAAATTAGACAGTGGTTGTGCTGCATAACAAATCAGATAGTGGAAATGCTGCATAGCAAATCAGACAGTGGTTGTGCTACATAGCAAATCAGACAGTGGTTGTGCTGCATAACAAATCAGACAGTGGCTGTGCGGCATAACTATTATATATATTTATATATATATATATATATACATACATACGCACAAATATATTTAAAATTACCTCTATATCGAATTGATTTATTATTACTAACTGCCAGTGACAGACGTGAATGAGGGGTCAAAGTGTGAGTGACATGGAGATAGAGCCACTGCCCCAGAGGACTTACCTCCTCCATTTCTCCTTCGGTGGACATGTTGTTAATTGTCTGCAAGGCTGTGAGGAACTTATCTGGGTGGGAGCAGCTGGACACACCAGTCAGTCAGTGCTATTTAAAAAGCTTGAGTGGGATGCCAAAGTTGCCAATCTGCCATCCAAGGAGCACAGAAAAAGGGAGGGCAGCCAGCAGCACATGTAACCCACCCCTACCCTGTGTGCTGAAGCCAAGCATCGCTGAAGGGGGCAGGGCCCGGTGTCCAAAGCATGCACAGCACCTGACACTTCAGTCTTCAGCTCAAGTTGCTCAAGCATTGGGGTTGTGGCTTGCAGTCTTTAAAAACTGGTGGCAGCCATCACAGCCAAGGGCTGACTACATTTCATGATGATGGGCTATTGGCAATATATGTTGCCCTGCGCAGCGCACAAAGTGTTGGCTGCCTGTCTGGGGTAAAAAACATAGTCTGCACGTCAGTCACATACAAAATACAGTCTGACATTCAGACTAAGTTTTTTACCCCAGACAGGCAGCCAACACTTTGTGCGCTTTCGCAGCGCAACATATATTGCCAATAGCCCATCATCATGAAATTTATTCAGCCCTTGGCTGTGATGGCTGCTGCCAGTTTTTAAAGACTGCAAGCCGCAACCTCAATGCTTGAGCAACTTGAGCTGAAGACTGAAGTGTCAGGTGCCCCGTCCCCCATGCAGCGATGCTTGGCTTCAGCACACAGGGCAGGGGTGGGTTATTAAATGTATTCAGCCCTTGGCTCTGATGGTGGCCTCCAGTTTTTTAATAGAAGAAATGAAAAAGAAAAGTAAAAAACTCTGCACTGGTAGCGTGCCTTAAGGAATATGAGTTAAGAAACTCAACTCGAGTCGCACCTGTTTTAATGCGCTCTTGTATTTCAAGTTCTTACAACTTTTAGAGGTAAATTAAATAGAAAGGGGCAAATTAAATTACACTGTAGAGGTATGTAAACACCTCTACTAAATATTTAGTTCAGGTGTTTCAGCCACACCCATTGCTAACAGGTGCTTAAAACCCAGCATATAGCCATATATGCCACCTTTTCCACAAATCAGTTTGTACATTTTCTGCCCTGCTAGATCTGCCCCGTCAACTGTAAGTGTTATTATTGTGAAGTGGGATTGTTTAAGAGCAACAACCACCCAGCAATGGAGTGGTAGACCATGCAAACTCAAAGAACAGGGCTGTTAAGTGCTGAAATCACATGTTATCTGTTACATTACTCACTACAATGTTCCAAACTGCCTCTAGATGCAGCATTAACACAAGAACTATACAACAGGTGTTTTATAATAAGAGTTTCCACGGCTGAGCAGAAAAGTGTCGGCTGTAAAGCACTGGACTTGGGAATTGTGAAAAATTGTTCTCTAGAGTTATGATGCCAGGAGAATTCTATCTACTGGCATCCGCCGTGCCCGCTGTAAAGTTTGGAGGAGTAGGGATAATGGTCTGGGGCTGATTTTTAGGGTTGGGCTAGGCCGCTTAGTCCCAGTAAAGGGTCTTCATGCTACAAGATCTAAAAAAATGTTTTACACAATTCGGTGCTTCCAACTTTGTGGCAGTTTACCCTTTCCTGTTCCAGCATGACTCTGCCCCTGTGCACAAACGAGGTTCATGAAGACGTGGATTGCAAAGTTTTGTGTGGAGAAATTCAAGTGGACTGCACCTCAACCCCACTGACCACCTTTGGGATGAGTTGAAATGCTGATTGTGAGCCAGATCTTCTTGTGCAACATTATTGCCTAACCTCACAAATGCTTTTTTGGCTGAATAGACACAAATTGCCACAGACACACTCCAAAATATTGTGGAAACCTTTCCAAAAAGAACTGCTGCTGTTATAGCCACAAAGGGAGGGGGGGGGGGGGGGCAACTCCATATTAATAACCAGGATTTTGAAATGGGATGTACAAGAATCTCATATAGATGTGAGAGTCAGGTGTCCACATACCTTTGGCCATAAAATGTGTATATTTCAAAGTTGTTTCACTATTGTATAACTAAACAATAAAAATTATCAAGCAACAGGGGCCAAGCTAGGAAATACATTATAGTGCTCCCTCCCCACTACATATACATAAGGGCATGCAATAGCACAATAGAATTAGACAGTAAGGAGCTATCCAGCATCCTTTCTAGTGTAATATTTTAGACAGCCATACCTATATCTATATACCTTCTCTGTTAAATACTGTCTGGGTCCCACAGGGTTATATTAAAGAGTTGACCCTGGGTTGGAATTTTTTTAAATATTAAGGCGTCCCTTTGGGATTCCAATGATTTGCAATATACTAACTCATTATTGATTTTGCCCTTTTTCCTGTAATTTAATTTTGAAAATTGGTGGCTTTCAAATTGCTGTAAAAAGTGAAAAGTACAGAATCCAGACTTTAAACACTGTTATTGTCCCCACCACAATTGTGGGCCAGTCTGGCACTGAACATGGCAGCAACATTGCTTTATAGACGTTAAAACTTACATTTATTTTTTCAATATAACTGCATATTTGTCATGGGATAGTTAAAGGGACAGTATACACCAATTGTCATATAACTGCATGCAATAGACACTACTATAAAGAATAATATGCACAGATACTGAATTAAAAATCCAGTATAAAACCGTTTAAAAACTTACTTAGAAGCTTCCAGTTTAGCTCTGTTAAAAAGGTAACTGGAACACCCACTGCAAGTGGGAAAAAGCAGACACTTACCCCCTCCCCCTTCCTTTGCATATGAAAAGACTCTTTACACAAACAGAATTAAGCTGGAGTAGGTATACATTGGTATTCTCCTAAAATGTTGGGGCTTGGCTAGGAGTCTGAAAATCAGAGCAATGTTATTTAAAAATAAGCAAAACTATACATTAAAAAAAAAAACCAAAACAAAAAAAAACCTGTATGGGCTATATAAATGGATAATGTCCCTTTAACATCAGTCCAGGAGGAGACAAAAAGTAGCAATATGAAACACACACTAGTCCAACACCCTGGATAGGACTTGACAGGTATAGTAACATAGTAGATGAGGTTGAAAAAAAGACAGAAGTCCATTGAGTTCAATTTATACAAATCTTAATATACTTACAATAAAAGCTCCAGTTGAGCTTAAATTAATCCCATTACAAAAGGAGACCCATTAACACAAGCAATCATATCCATGAATTCTGTTTATAGCCAGAAATGTATCTAAACCATTTTTAAATGTATCTAAGGTATTGGCAAAGTGGAAGTACGATTTACGAAACTCGTTCGACTCTGCAAGGTGTCCTGGTTTTATTGCAATAAGGATGTGATTAAAGCTTGGTTTTAAGATATCATTTGGTGTACAGTCCATTTTGTGTCACAGTACCACGTGCAATCATTTTTTTCTTATTCCTTTTGATAATTTGGAAGCTGTGGTGGGGCTTTTTTGTTCCTGGGCACTAGTGAAGTGTTACTGTGGGAAGCACTGAGAGCGTGACACCGGCAGCGTAAAGCATGCTGAACTCCTAGGGCAGTAAAGCTAGTTTCGGAGCATGCAACAGTTTTTCCAATTGAAAATTATTGGCATTTACTACCTCCTTAGTTAATAAGTTCCACAATTTGATTGCTCTTATTTGCTGGAGATTAAATCTTTAAATCTCCTGTCCTCCAGCATTAAATTGTGACCGCTTGTCACAAACAGTTTCCTTGGAATAAACAGAGCTTCCGCCATCTCTGTATATGGACCTTGAATATATTTTTATAAAGTAATTATGTCACTTCTCAAGCGCCTTTTTCTAGAGAAAACAGACAGTTTGGCTAACCTATCCTAATAGCTTAACTTCTTCATTCCCATTATTAGTTTTGTAGCCCTTCTCTGAACTTTTTCTAAGTCTGCAATGTCTTTTTTTCAGATTGGTCCTCAGAATTGCACTCCATTCTCAAGGTGAGGTCTTACCAAGGATTTATATAGTGACAGAATTATGCTTTCCTCCCTTGCATCAATGCCTCTTACTATATGCTAGTATCGTATTAGCCGTAGAAGCCGCTGCCCTGCATTGTGTACCCCACATAGCTCAAGTATAACCAGTAGTGGAAAAGCGAAACCAGTGAACGGGTTTACGTCAAGAAAGTTTGAGTCAGAAACCAGGCTTGGCAAATGAGGTGCCAAACAGCATAGACTGAGGAGTGCTGACAAGCCAGAGGTCAGAATTAGAACACAGTAGACAACTTAGACAAATCCAGGATTTGGAAGAGTGGCTAAAGGGAAGACAAAGTTCAGTAGCAAGCAAGTATATAGAACACAGGAAGCGCACCCACAGAACTTTAAGAAAAATTTGAAACAGCATCATAAATAGATACCCAATATCTGCCAAAATTGCTACAAGATACATACATTATTCTTAGGCTAATCTTTGCTTTGAATAGATCATTCTATCTAGCATTTCTCTAGGGATTTATTTAGGGCATAATGTCCCTTTAAGAGAGAAATTGTGTTAAGTTACCCTAGTGAACCTTTTAAGATGCTGGAAAAGGGAAAGGGAGGTGGAGGGGAACACAGTGGCTTCATTCTCCTTTTGTTTCCATAAAGCTAGATTACGAGTTTGGCGTTATGAGTGAAAAAGCAGTGTTATGCTTCATAACGCTGCTTTTTCCCTAATGCTGCTATTACGAGTCTTGAAGGTATAGGTATACCGCACACCTTTTTGGCCATAACGCAACGTCAGTACCACACTTATCTAGTTAAAATAAATACAAAGTTACCTGTAAAATACAACCTAACCTGCCTTACACTAAAAACTAACATTACAATAAAATAAAAATAATTAAATTATTAAAATACAATTTTCTAAATTACAAAAAAAAACAATAAATTACAAAAAATAAAAAACAAAATTATCAAAAATAAAAACGAATTACTCCTAATCTAATAGCCCTATCAAAATAAAAAAGCCCCCCAAAATAAAAAATAAACCTAGCCTACACTAAACTGCTAATGACCCTTAAAAGGGCCTTTTGTGGGGCATTGCCCCAAATAAATCAGCTCTTTTACCTGTAAAAAAAAATACAAACACCCCCCAACAGTAAAACCCACCACCCAACCCCCCCAAATAAAAACCTATTTAAATAAACCTAAGCTAACCATTGCCCTGAAAAGGACATTTAGATGGGCATTGCCCTTAAAAGGCCATTTAGCTCTTTTACATTGCCCAAACCCTAAGCTAAAAGAAAAACCCACCCAAAAAACGCTTAAAAAAACCTAACACTAACCCCGACGATCCACTTACCGTTATCGAAGTCAGGACATCCATCCTTATCCAGCCGGCGAAGGCATCATCCAGGCGGCAAGAAGTCTTCATCCGGGCGGCCTCTTCCATCTTCATCCAGCCGGCGAAGTCCTCATCCAGACGGCAAGAAGTCTTCATCCAGACGGCATCTTCTATCTTCTTCCATCCGGCGGGGAGCGGGTCCGTCTTCAAGACATTCGGTGTGGAGCATCCTCTTCTTATGATCGTCGCTGGAAAATGAAGGTTCCCTTTAAGTGACGTCATCCAAGATGGCGTCCCTTACATTCCTATTGGATGAAAGGTTTCTATCAGCCAATAGGAATTAAAGGGGAAAAAATCATATTGGCTTTTGCAATCAGCCAATAGGATGGAGCTCTCATTCTATTGGCTGATTGGAAGAGGATGCTCCGTGCCGGATGTCTTGAAGATGGACCCGCTCCACACCAGACGGATGAAGATAGAAGATGCCGTCTGGATAAAGACTTCGCCGGATGGATGAAGATGGAAGAGGCCGCCCGGATGAAGACTTCTTGCCGTCTGGATGATGATGGATGTCCAGACTTCGATAACTGTAAGTGGATCGTCTGGGTTTTTTTTGGGTGTTTTTTTTTTTAGCAATGCCTATCCAAATGCCCTTTTTTTTGGTTGGTTGGGTGGAGGGTTTTTACTGTTGGGGGGTGTTTGTATTTTTTTGTTACAGGTAAAAGAGCTGATTTATTTGGGGCAATGCCTTTTAAGGGCCATTGGCAGTTTAGTGTAGGCTAGGGTTTTTTATGGGGGGGGGGGCTTTTTTATTTTGATAGGGCTATTAGATTAGGAGTAATTCGTTTTTATTTTTGATAATTTCGTTTTTTTTTTTGTAATTTAGTGTTTATTTCTTTTTATAATTTAAAAAATTGTATTTTAATAATTTAATTAATTTTATTTGATTGTAATGTTAGTTTTTAGTGTAAGGCAGGTTAGGTTTTATTTTACAGGTAACTTTGTATTTATTTTAACTATGTAGCTAGAAAATAGTTAATAACTATTTACTAGTCTACCTAGTTAAAATAAATACAAACTTACCTGTGAAATAAAAATAAAACCTAAGATAGCTACAATATAACTATTAGTTATATTGTAGCTAGCTTAGGTTTTATTTTACAGGTAAATTTGTATTTAGCTTTAAATATGAATTATTTAGTTAATAATTGTAAGGTTTATTTAGATTTATTTTAAATATATTTAAGTTAGGGGGTGTTAGGGATAGACTTAGGCTTACATTAGGGTTATGCTTAGGGTTACGTTAGGGTTAGGGGTTAATATATTTATTTAGTGTTAGTGATGTTGGAGGCCAGAGGTTTAGGGGTTAATAACTTTAGTATAGTGGCAGCAACATTGGGGGCGGCAGATTAGGGGTTAATAACTGTAATGTAGGTGGTGGCGATGTTAAGGGTGGCAGATTAGAGGTTAATATTTTTATTTAGGTGGCAGTGATGTTAAGGGCTGCAGATTAGGGGCTAATAACATTACGTAGGTTGCGGCAATGTCGAGGGCAGCAGATTAGGGGTGTTTAGACGTGGTTTTTTTGTTAGGGTGTTAAGTTTAAACGTAACTTTTTCTTTCTCGTTAGACATTAATGGGACTGCGTTACGGAGCGTTTGTTTCCGCAATCGCAGGTGTTAGGCTTTTTTTTGTTGTTGTTGCCGGCTCTCCCCATTGATGTCTATGGGGAAATCGTGCAGGAGCACGTCAAAGCAGCGCTTGATTTTAGTGCGGTATGGAGCTCAACGCAACCATATCGCCCGTACAAGCCTGCAAACTCGTAATCTAGCTGATATTTAGCAATTAGGAATAAAATTTGACATTCAGGGAAGTCATAATGTCTTAATATACTTACAATAAAAGCTCCAGTTGAGCTTAAATTAATCCCATTACAAAAGGAGACCCATTAACACAAGCAATCATATCCATGAATTCTGTTTATAGCCAGAAATGTATCTAAACCATTTTTAAATGTATCTAAGGTATTGGCAAAGTGGAAGTACGATTTACAAAACTCGTTCAACTCTGCAAGGTGTCCTGGTTTTATTGCAATAAGGATGTGATTAAAGCTTGGTTTTAAGATATCATTTGGTGTACAGTCCATTTTGTGTCACAGTACCACGTGCAATCATTTTTTTCTTATTCCTTTTGATAATTTGGAAGCTGTGGTGGGGCTTTTTTGTTCCTGGGCACTAGTGAAGTGTTACTGTGGGAAGCACTGAGAGCGTGACACCGGCAGCGTAAAGCATGCTGAACTCCTAGGGCAGTAAAGCTAGTTTCGGAGCATGCAACAGTTTTTCCAATTGAAAATTATTGGCATTTACTACCTCCTTAGTTAATAAGTTCCACAATTTGATTGCTCTTATTTGCTGGAGATTAAATCTTTAAATCTCCTGTCATCCAGCATTAAATTGTGACCGCTTGTCACAAACAGTTTCCTTGGAATAAACAGAGCTTCCGCCATCTCTGTATATGGACCTTGAATATATTTTTATAAAGTAATTATGTCACTTCTCAAGCGCCTTTTTCTAGAGAAAACAGACAGTTTGGCTAACCTATCCTAATAGCTTAACTTCTTCATTCCCATTATTAGTTTTGTAGCCCTTCTCTGAACTTTTTCTAAGTCTGCAATGTCTTTTTTTCAGATTGGTCCTCAGAACTGCACTCCATTCTCAAGGTGAGGTCTTACCAAGGATTTATATAGTGACAGAATTATGCTTTCCTCCCTTGCATCAATGCCTCTTACTATATGCTAGTATTGTATTAGCCGTAGAAGCCGCTGCCCTGCATTGTGTACCCCACATAGCTCAAGTATAACCAGTAGTGGAAAAGCGAAACCAGTGAACGGGTTTACGTCAAGAAAGTTTGAGTCAGAAACCAGGCTTGGCAAATGAGGTGCCAAACAGCATAGACTGAGGAGTGCTGACAAGCCAGAGGTCAGAATTAGAACACAGTAGACAACTTAGACAAATCCAGGATTTGGAAGAGTGGCTAAAGGGAAGACAAAGTTCAGTAGCAAGCAAGTATATAGAACACAGGAAGCGCACCCACAGAACTTTAAGAAAAATTTGAAACAGCATCATAAATAGATACCCAATATCTGCCAAAATTGCTACAAGATACATACATTATTCTTAGGCTAATCTTTGCTTTGAATAGATCATTCTATCTAGCATTTCTCTAGGGATTTATTTAGGGCATAATGTCCCTTTAAGAGAGAAATTGTGTTAAGTTACCCTAGTGAACCTTTTAAGATGCTGGAAAAGGGAAAGGGAGGTGGAGGGGAACACAGTGGCTTCATTCTCCTTTTGTTTCCATAAAGCTAGATTACGAGTTTGGCGTTATGAGTGAAAAAGCAGTGTTATGCTTCATAACGCTGCTTTTTCCCTAATGCTGCTATTACGAGTCTTGAAGGTATAGGTATACCGCACACCTTTTTGGCCATAACGCAACGTCAGTACCACACTTATCTAGTTAAAATAAATACAAAGTTACCTGTAAAATACAACCTAACCTGCCTTACACTAAAAACTAACATTACAATAAAATAAAAATAATTAAATTATTAAAATACAATTTTCTAAATTACAAAAAAACCAATAAATTACAAAAAATAAAAAACAAAATTATCAAAAATAAAAACAAATTACTCCTAATCTAATAGCCCTATCAAAATAAAAAAGCCCCCCAAAATAAAAAATAAACCTAGCCTACACTAAACTGCTAATGACCCTTAAAAGGGCCTTTTGTGGGGCATTGCCCCAAATAAATCAGCTCTTTTACCTGTAAAAAAAATACAAACACCCCCCAACAGTAAAACCCACCACCCAACCCCCCCAAATAAAAACCTATTTAAATAAACCTAAGCTAACCATTGCCCTGAAAAGGACATTTAGATGGGCATTGCCCTTAAAAGGCCATTTAGCTCTTTTACATTGCCCAAACCCTAAGCTAAAAGAAAAACCCACCCAAAAAACCCTTAAAAAAACCTAACACTAACCCCGACGATCCACTTACCGTTATCGAAGTCAGGACATCCATCCTTATCCAGCCGGCGAAGGCATCATCCAGGCGGCAAGAAGTCTTCATCCGGGCGGCCTCTTCCATCTTCATCCAGCCGGCGAAGTCCTCATCCAGACGGCAAGAAGTCTTCATCCAGACGGCATCTTCTATCTTCTTCCATCCGGCGGGGAGCGGGTCCGTCTTCAAGACATTCGGTGTGGAGCATCCTCTTCTTATGATCGTCGCTGGAAAATGAAGGTTCCCTTTAAGTGACGTCATCCAAGATGGCGTCCCTTACATTCCTATTGGATGAAAGGTTTCTATCAGCCAATAGGAATTAAAGGGGAAAAAATCCTATTGGCTGTTGCAATCAGAGGTTTAGGGGTTAATAACTTTAGTATAGTGGCAGCAACATTGGGGGCGGCAGATTAGGGGTTAATAACTGTAATGTAGGTGGTGGCGATGTTAAGGGTGGCAGATTAGAGGTTAATATTTTTATTTAGGTGGCAGTGATGTTAAGGGCTGCAGATTAGGGGCTAATAACATTACGTAGGTTGCGGCAATGTCGAGAGCAGCAGATTAGGGGTGTTTAGACGTGGTTTTTTTGTTAGGGTGTTAAGTTTAAACGTAACTTTTTCTTTCTCGTTAGACATTAATGGGACTGCGTTACGGAGCGTTTGTTTCCGCAATCGCAGGTGTTAGGCTTTTTTTTGTTGTTGTTGCCGGCTCTCCCCATTGATGTCTATGGGGAAATCGTGCAGGAGCACGTCAAAGCAGCGCTTGATTTTAGTGCGGTATGGAGCTCAACGCAACCATATCGCCCGTACAAGCCTGCAAACTCGTAATCTAGCTGATATTTAGCAATTAGGAATAATATTTGACATTCAGGGAAGTCATAATGAAAATAATTATTGACTTTATTAGTTTGATAGGTATATTTTTTCTAAATAACCAGCTCTTGTGTTGTACATATCAGTTGATATAGAGGCTATAATATGTGAAAATGTACGTACATTTATAAGTTGTACTTAATTTTTATAATTATTCCCCATGTTTCTTATAAAAGAAAATCTATTAAAAACTATGTTGTATGATATTTTTTTTTAAATGCGTCGGCATCAATATATCTTCCATGGAATTCTGCTTCGTATGGCCCTCAAATCATATTTGCGTATGCCAATGACCAGGGATAGGCGAGGTGTCCGTACACGGACACTGGTGTCCGTGACTAGCCCTTACAGTGTCCGCCACAACCTTAGTATAGGTTTTCTTTGTGATTAAATAATAGGAATAAAAAAAATTATGTAGTGTGAATAAAGTTAGTGGCTTGTCAAGAGACTGCTAGTGATATTGGGTGAAAAGTTATGCAATAAATAAAGCCTGAGTGAAATACTGGATGTGTATCTGCATCTGTATAATAACACCCAGCTCTATACAAAGACACAGTAGTGACACTGGCACATGCGTATAGCCATACAAAGGCTGGTTATAGGTTGAGTGGTATCTACATCACTATAACACCAAGCACAATATAATGACACAGTAGTGACACAGGCACATGGGTATAGCCAGAGGAGGGCTGGTTATAGGATCAGTGGTATCTGCATCAGTATAATAACACCCAGCACTATATAATTACACAGTAGTGACACTGGCTCATGGGTATAGCCAGAGAAGGCTGGTTATAGGATCAGTGGTATCTGCATCAGTATAATAACACCCAGCACTATATAATGACACAGTAGTGACACTGGCACATGGGTATAGCCAGAGGAGGGCTGGTTATAGGATCAGTGGTATCTGCATCAGTATAATAACACCAAGCACTATATAATGACACAGTAGTGGTACTGGTTCATGGGTATAGCCAGAAGAGGGCTAGTTATAAGACCAGTAGTATCTGCATCAGTATAACACCACCCAGTGCTATATAATGACACAGTAAGTGACACTGGCACATGCGTATAGCCAGACAAGTGCTGGTTATAGGATCAGTGGTATCTGCATCAGTACAATAACACCAAGCATTATAAAACAATGTTTTTAATTTCAAATGGACCTTGGTGTCCTTCACTAAGTTCTGTACTTTGGAAAATGTCCGCCACAGCCTTTGTCTGTGCCTATCCTTGCCAATGACAAACAGTAATACATTTTACTAGAAGCATTACTGCTAATAGAAGTATATTGCAAAAATGTTTCTATTTAAAGTTGAAATGCACACATTCACATTTCAGTTTTGCCCTGTCAATTACAGGAAAGATGCAGCAAAATAAAAAGCTTGGAATTTGAAAACATAAAATATTGTATAGCTTTTCTAACAGATTAGAATAGAGTCCTGTGGCCAATAGGATTTTTTTTTCATCTGTGAATTAATTCTATAGAATAATCACATTTTTATTTTGCTTTCTACATTTTTCAAAGTAAGGTTTTTACTTTTAGGATTTTTTTTTCCTTTTTGTTCTTTCACAGTAAAGAATATCGAAATTCTACTGTTTGTATAAGAGAGAAGCAGGTAAATATGTTATAAATATTTTCAGGATGAAGAGGTTACATTTAAATTTAAATAATGGGAAATACATTTTACTGGGTAAGAAGGATAAATTTTAAACTAAACACAAAAAATTTTGTTTATTTACACATTGTCATTGTTAGTCATTTTATAACCCTTTAAATTAAAAAGATAAATAAAAAACAAAATAAAACCTGCATGGTTATGGTCAGACAAATAAGCCTCTGTTTTTCAGAAAATGCAATACATTTAAAAAGACTTTAAACGCTTTGAAATTGTAATAACCTGTTTAATTGTGTATTGTAAAAAAAAAAAAACAGAACTTTGAAATACACTTTCATTGTTTATTTTGTTCCTTTTTTCTTCAATTTAATTATACAAATTTTGGGTTTTCCAAATGGTACAAGAATTGGAATTGCAGTTATTGATTCTAGACAGTTGTTTCAGTATTTTATCTGTACCTAATTTGCCACAGCAGAGGAGATTGAGGTGTGTGGTGGGGGGGGGTAACCACATATATTTCTTCAATAATTAAACATCTAATATAATTTTAAAAAAACCCATCTGCATAGGGTTTTATTTATTATGAGGAAAATCGGTCGCTGGCTCTCTCATTTGAGCCTGCAACATATTTATGAAGCAGCGGTTTAAACCACCACTCTTTGCCAATTTAGGGTTTGTGGATGAAAATAATCTGGAATTAATATGGGGAACAAATGTGCCTGACAATTTTTGGTGAAATACAGACAGGTTCCACTGGCGGTTCTAGAAGTTAAAATTTAGAGGGCTAACTATGGTGAACAAGTTGACACGCCCCTTTAAGTACTGAGTGTGCAGGGAGGATATATATATAACAAAACTTACTGTCTTTTCTCTGCTGATTGTTGCTGATGGCAACACAAAAGCACCAGAAGGCTAGATATGACCAAAGGTTTATAGTTTGGGTGGCCTTGCTATAGATTGTCTACTATTTCCAGTGTGGCTCAATACAATAATAAAATGTACTAGCGCTGCAGAATCTGTTGGCGCTCTACAAATAACCGATAATAATAATAATAATGTATGCTTACCTGATAAATTTCTTTCTTTCCGGACATGGAGAGTCCATGACGTCATTCCTATTACTAGTGGGATATTCACTCCTGGTCAGCAGGAGCAGGCAAAGAGCACCCCAGCAAAGCTGTTAAGTGTCACTTCCCTTACCCATAACCCCTAGTCTTTCAGCTGAAGGGAAATGGAAAAAGAAGATAACACAAAAGTGTAGAGGTGCCTGAGGTTTAGTAAAAATTACTGTCTAATCTAAAGGGTGGGGTCATGGACTCTCCATGTCCGGAAAGAAAGAAATTTATCAGGTAAGCATACATTTTATTTCCTCAACATCATTCTAATTACTAGTGGGAACCAATACCCAAGCTAGAGGACACAGAATGAACAGGGAAGGAGAACAAGACAGGTAGACCTAAACAGAAGGCACCACCGCTTGAAGAACCATTCTCCTAAAAGAGGCCTCAGCTGAGGCAAAAGTATCAAATTTAGAAAATTAAAAAAAAAGTATGCAGAGAGGACCATGTTGCCGCCTTGCAAATCTGTTCCACAGAAGCTTCATTTTTAAAAGCCCAAGAAGAGGAGACAGCCCTAGTGGAATGAGCCGTAATCCTCAGGAGGCTGCTGACCAGCAGTCTCATAAGCAAAACGAATAATACTTCTCAACCAGAGGGAAAGAGAAGTAGAAGTTGCCTTCTGACCCTTACGCTTTCCTGGGAAACAAACAAACAGGGCAGAAGACTGGCGAAATCCTTCGTAGCCTGTAGGTAGAATTTTAGAGCGTGCACAACACCCAAGTTATGCAACAGACGTTCCTTTTGAGAAGAAGTATTAGGACAAGAGAGAAGGAACAACAGTTTCATGATTAATATTTCTATCCGAAACCACCTTAGGGAGAAACCCCAATTTAGTACGAAGGACCGCCTAATCTGCATAAAAAATAAGGTAAGGCGAATCGCTCTGCAAAGCTAAGAGTTCAGAAACTCTGCGAGCAGAAGAAATAGAGATAAGAAACAAAACTTTCCAAGATAACAACTTAATATCTATAGAATTAATTGGCTCAAACGGAGCCTGCTGCAAAACTCTTAGAACTAGGTTAAGGCTCGAAGGAGGAGCAACAGGTTTAAACATAGGCCTGATTCTGACCAGGGCCTGACAAAAGAATTGAACATTTGGCACATTGGCCAGACGTTTATGTAAAAGAATAGATAATGCAGAAATGTGACTTTTCGGAGAACTGACTGACAACCCTTTCTCCAGAACTTCCTGAAAAAAGACAAAATTCTAGGAATCCTGACCCTGCTTTAAAAGAAGCCCGTGGATTCACACCAATGGTATGGTAAATCTTGCGAATAACCGGCTTTTAAGCTTGAAGCATGGTATGAATAACAGACTCAGAAAATCCACGCTTAACCAAAACTAAGCGTTCAATCTCCAAGCAGTCAGCTTCAGAGAAACTAGGTTTGGATGGAGGAAAGGACCCTGAGTTAGAAGGTACTTCCTCAGAGGTAACCTCCAAGGTGGAAGAGAAGACATCCTCACCAGGTCTGCAAACCAGATCTTGCAAGGCCAGACAGGAGCTATCAGAATTACAGATGCTCTCTCCTGTTTGATACAAGCAATGACTCGTAGAAGGAGAGCAAACGGAGGAAACAGGTATGCTAGACCGAAATCCCAAAGGAAACGCCAGAGCATCTATCAGGGTGGCCTGTAGATCTCTTTACCTTGAACCGTACCTTGGAAGCTTGGCATTCTGACGAGACACCATCAGATCCAACTCTGGCACCCCCCACTTGAGGGTTAACCTGGAGAACACCTCTGGATGGAGAGCCCACTCCCCGGGATTAAAAGAAAATCTGCCTCCCAGTTGTCCACTCCTGGAATGTGGATGGCAGATAGAAGTCAATCGCTCACTGAATAATCCGAACCACCTCCTTCATAGCCAAGGAAATCCGAGTTCCTCCCTGGTGGTTGATGTAAGCCACTGAGGTGATGTTGTCCGACTGGAATCTGATAAACCGGGCTAAGGACAACTGAGGCCAAGCCATCAGGGCATTGAAGATTGCTCTCAACTCCAAGATGTTTATGGGGAGAGAAGAGTCCATAGGCCCTGAGCCTTTAACGAGTCCCAGACTGCTCCCCAGCATCCGTGGTCACAATCACTCAGGAGGGTCTCTGAAAGCATGTGCCCTGAGACAGATGACCCTGAGAAATTCCACCACGAGAGAGAGTCTCTTGTCAACTGGTCCAGATCTATTGTCTGAGACAGATCCGAATGGTCTCCGGTCCATTGTCTGAGCATGCATAATTGTAGAGCTCTCAAATGGAATCGAGCAAAGGGAATGATGTCCATGGAAGCAACCATCAGACCAAGTACCTCCATGCATTGAGGCACTGATGACCGAACAGTAGACTGGAGATAGAGGCAAGAGGAGAGAAGTTTGGATTTTCTGACCTCCGTCAGAAAAACCTTCATAGATAGGGAATCTATGATGGTCCCTAAAAAACACACCCTTGAAGCTGGAACAAAGGAACTCTTCTCCAAATTTAGTTTCCATCTGTGTGAACGTAGAAAAGACAACAAGATATCTGTATGAGAGTTTGCTAGTTGAAAAGATGGTGCTTCTTGGAATTAGCTATTGCCGATAAAGATTTTCCGGACATATAGACGAGAGGTGGGGGAGTGATGGGAGGGGGGAGAACCACTAATATATATATATATATATATATATATATATATATATATTTTTTTTTTTTTTTTTTTTCTTTCTATTTGAATTGGAACCTCTTGATTGTAAAACATGGTGTTGAAATTAATAATGTAATTTTGTTTTTCTTTTTATTGGTCCTATTTTTATGCTTAGGGTATGATAACTAAAAAGTTAAAAGGCTTAGAGAGTCAAGCTAGGTACATATATACATATTGTGGGATAAAGGGAAAGGGAAAGTACTATGATTAGGTAAAATTTATCTTTCTGGAATTGATGAGAACTGGAATCTTTTGTGTGCAAAACATTGTGTGGAAATTACAATGTAATATTGTTTTTCTTTCTTTCCCTCCCGCCTTTTTGTTTATTTTGTTACGTGTTAAAAAAGTGAAAAACCCCAGCGATGTGTTCAACACAATGTTAATAAGGATCTAATTGTGTATGATAGATGTTTTTAAGCATGCTATATGATACTGGGCCCTATGTGGTGCAAAAGGTAAATAACTTGTACAACTGTATACATTGTTGGATATAAATAAAAAAATTCAAAAAAATTAAAAGATGGCGCCTAAACAAATATGTCGTCCAGGTAAGGCGCCACCACAATTCCCTGAGACCTGACAACTGCCACTGGGAGCTGTGGCAAGGCCAAACGGAAGAGCAACAAATTGAAAGTGCTTGTCTAGAAAAGCGAATCTCAGGAACTGGTGATAATCCCTGTGGATGGGACCATGAAGATACATGTCCTTCAGGTCTATGGTCATCATGAACTGACCCTCTTGTACCAAAGGAAGAATGGAATGAATGATTTCTATTTTGAAGGACAGTACTCTGAGAAATTTGTTGAGACACTTTAGGCCTAAGATGGGTCGAACAGTTCCCTCTTTTTTGGGAACCACAAACAGATTTGAATAGAATCCTAGACCCTGTTCCCTTACTGGGACTGGAACAATCACTCCCAGGGATGAAAAAACCTGAATGCAGCTTAAGAATGCCTCTCTTTTTACCTGATCCACAGATAACCTTGAGAGGAGGAATCTGCTCCTGGGAGGAAAAGACTTGAATTCTATTTTGTAACCCTGAGATACTATGTCTACTGCCCAAGGGTCTGGGAAATCATGTATCCAAGCTTGTTGATACAAGGAAAGTCTTCCCCCCACTTGATCCAATCTCGGATCGGGGTCAGACCCTTCATGCTGACTTAGTCTCAGACGAAGGCTTCTTTGATTGTTTCCCCTTATTCCAAGTCTGATTGGATATCCAGCTTGGAGGAGGGAGAGGAAGCCTTTTAAAAATTTGAATTTTGACATCCCTTAGGTCTACATTACTTATCTTGAGGTAGAAATGACCCCTTTCCACCCGTAATTACAGAAATTATTTCCGCCAGACCAGGACCAAACAGGGTCTTACCCTTATAAGGTACAGACAGGAGCTTGGATTTGGAGGTAACGTCAGCTGACCAAGATTTTAGCCACAGAGCCCTGCGGGCTAGGACAGTGAAGCCAGACATCTTGGCTCCTAGTCGAATGACTTGCATGTTGGCATCAGAGATAAAGGAATTGGCCAATTTGAGAGCCTTAATCCCATCTTAGATCTCCTATAAAATAAATTCAGACAAAGCATCACACCAATAAGATGCTGCACTTGTTACCGTGGCAATACAAACTGCAGGTTGCCATTGTAAACCCTGATGCACATACATTTTCTTTAAATAAGCCTCCAGTTTTTTGTCCATAGGATCTTTTTTAAAGAACAGCTATCCTCTATAGGAATCGTGGTTCTCTTGGCAAGAGTAGAAATAGCCCCTTCTACCTTAGGCACAGTACGCCATGAGTCCCGAATGGAGTCAGCAACAAGAATCATCATTTTAAAGACAGGGGAAGGGGAAAAAGAAATCCCTGGCTTATCAGATTCCTGTGCAATGATCTCCGACACATGGTCTGGAACAGGGAACACTTCCACAGTAGAAGGAACATCATAGTATTTGTTAAGCTTAGTAGGTTTTTTAGGGATGACAGCTACAGAAGAATCGGAGTCATCCAAAGTAGTCAGTACCTCCTTTAGAAGTAAACGAAGGTGTTCAAGCTTAAATCTTCTTCAGAATCATTCAAAGGATTTATACTGTCAGAATCTGAGATTTCACCCTCAGAAGCTACAGAGGAATCCTCATCCTCATCAGACTTATGAGGGAGGTCAACCGTCGCAGCAACAGATGGAGCCGACACCTTATTATCAGAAATATGCTTTGATTTCCTTTTGTGCTTCCCCAGCATGGGAAAAGCAGATAAAGCCGCAGACACCGCAGAATATATCTGTGCAGCAAAATCTACAGGCAAAAACACACCTCCAGGAGGCTGAGAGGAACCGCAGGGCACTGTACTTGACGCCATAAAGGCTTGGGACATTTGAGGAGAAAGCTGTGGCAAATCCTGAACAGCATTATCCTGAGAGACAATAGGCTCAAAATGTAGTAATTTATCTTTAAATTTTAAAGTTCTATATAAACATGAGGAGCAAAATTGCATAGGCAAAACAATTTGGGCCTCTAAGCATAATAAACATTTGTCAAAAGGAACAGCCTCCTGTTCAGTGTCCATAGCTGAGTAATTTCCCTAATTAAAGAAATGAAAACAGAATTTAACTTTAGAGCGCCAAAAATGCTAAGTAAAAATTACAAATATTGCACTTCTACACCTCAGACAGTCTGAGGTGCCCTACCTGACCTTCACCAAATATCAGCAATACTTTGTATAAAGCGGCAAACGAGTCGCCTTCCACCTCACAAAACACTTGTATCAGAACTACGCCGCTCCGCTCAGAGTCTAAAGCGAAAAGGCCGGCAGTCACATGACCGGCACAAAAATTACTGCGCAATAACTTTAAAGCGTGCAAGTCTTAAAACAAATTAACACTAGAAAGTGAAAATTGAACCGATACCTCCTCAGTTAAATAAAAAAAAAACTTGAGCCCCAGAGTTATCATCCCATAAAAGCAAGGGAAGATATTAACCCCTTAGTGTCCACATACATAAAAATTGCCTGCACACTGCCCAGAAAACAAACCATCTATAAAGGATTTATATATGTCCCAGAAATCCAATGCAGAGATATATAGTTCAAGTCTCCAGTACCTAGGAGGCAAAAGCACTTACCTGCAAATCCAGCTGTCGGGCAGGAAGACAGCTCACAAGGTGTGAAAGGACACATACTCTTATCAGAGACCTGTAGAAAAAGAAAGAACAGAGTAACCAACTCTGGCTTTCTATACCAAGGGCAGCAAATATGTTAGAAAACAAAGCAAGGACCACCTCACCACTTTCTAATGGCTTAAAAGCCACCACTACTCCTACTCAAGAGATTGATGTGGACACAGCTAAACCCAAATCCTTGCTTGCAGGAAAAAGTACCTAAAAAAGAAATAAATATCTTCAGACACCAACTTCACGTCCTCCATTGACAGAGGCAAAGAGAATGACTGGGGGTTATGGGTAAAGGAAGTGACACTTAACAGCTTTGCTGGGGTGCTCTTTGCCTCCTCCTGCTGGCCAGGAATGAATATCCCACTAGTAATTAGAATGTCGTTGTGGATTCTCCATGTCTAAGGAAAGAAATACTAGTTTGATATCCAATAATAGATGTTAGACCAACATTTCTCTTCTGAACACAAATACTGACTATGGAATTCTGACTATATCAGACTTCCTCTGCAAATGGTTTTCTGATTCAAACCAATTCCAATTTATTAGAAAATCCTCTGATGACTCAATTATGAAAAGCTTTCCAAATAATGGCACGATAACACCCTATTGCACTGGAATAACAGCAGATATTCTGTCAGAGAATATTTTTTTTCCAGCAGCTTTTCACATTTTTTTTTAAACTTATCAGACTCTACAGCACTGACCTCTTGAAGACTGATGGAAAATTTGAATCATATTTTGATGTTTGTACAGCTTTTTATTACTTAGATACATTTATTTTTGAGTACACCCCACATGTTATGCATGGAGATAAATAAAATATTATTTTTGGGTTTAAAAACCCCCCATACATTTATGTAAGAACTTACCTGATAAATTAATTTCTTTCATATTGGCAAGAGTCCATGAACTAGTGACGTATGGGATATACAATCCTACCAGGAGTGGCAAAGTTTCCTAAACCTCAAAAAATGCCTATAAATACACCCCTCACCACACCCACAATTCAGTTTAGCGAATAGCAAGTAGTGGGGTGATAAAATAAGGAGTAGAAAAGCATACAAAAAAGAGGAACTGGAAATATAATAGTGCTTTTATACAAAAAATCATAACCACCAGAAAAAAGGGTGGGTCTTATGGACTCTTGCCAATATGAAAGAAATTAATTTATCAGGTAAGTTCTTACATAAATTATGTTTTCTTTCATGTAATTGGCAAGAGTCCATGAGCTAGTGACGTATGGGATAGAAATACCCAAGATGTGGAAGTCCACAGAAGACTAATTTTCCGCTGAAAAAATTAAATACACAAAAATAAGTTTTTCTCATAAATTGAAAGAAAAAAACTTAAAACATTAGCAGAAGAATCAAACTGAAACAGCTGCCTGAAGAACTTTTCTACCAAAGACTGTTTCAGAAGAAGCAAATACATCAAAATGGTAAAATTTAGTAAATGTATGCAAAGAAGACCAAGTTGCTGCTTTGCAAATCTGATCAACTGAAGCTTCATTCTTAAAAGCCCAAGAAGTGGAGACTGATCTAGTAGAATGAGCTGTGATCCTATGAGGTGGGTACTGTCCCGCCTCCAAATAAGCTTTATGAATCAAAAGCTTCAACCAAGATGCCAAAGAAATGGCAGAAGCTTTCTGACCATCCTAGAACCAGAAAAGACAACAAATAGACTGGAAGTCTTCCTGAAATCTTTAGCAGCTTTAACATAATATTTAAACATCCAAAGAATGCAAAGGTCTTTCAAGAGCATTCTTGGGATTAGGACACAAGGAAGGAACAACAATTTCCCTACTAATGTTGTTAGAATTCACAACCTTAGGAAGAAACAGCCTTATCCTGATGGAAAATCAGAAAAGGAGACTCACAAGAGATAGCAAACAATTTGAAAACTCTTCTAGCTGAAGAGATGACCAAAAGAAACAACACTTTCCAAGAAAGTAGTTTAATATCCAAAGAATGCATTGGTTCAAAAGGAGGAGCCTGCAAGGTCTTAAAAACCAAATTAAGACTCCAAGGAGGAGAAATTGATTTAATAACAGGCTTGATATGAACCAAAGCCTGAACAAAACAGTGAATATCAGGAAGCTTTGCTCTGTTTTATTTAATAGAAAGATTGATGAGATTTGTCCCTTCAAAGTACTTGCAGACAAACCTTTATCCAAACCATCCTGAAAAAAATTCTAAAAGAATTTCAGGAGAATTTATGAGAAAAACACCATGAAATATAGGTCTTCCAGACTTGATAATAAATCTTCCTTGAAACAGACTTACAAGCCTGTAGCATAGTATTAATCACCGAGTCAGAGAAACCTCTATGACTAAGCACTAAGCGTTTAATTTCCATACCTTCAAATTTAACTATTTGAGATCCTGTTGGAAAAACGGGCCTTGAGACAGAAGGTCTGGTCTTAATGGAAGTGGCCAAGGCTGGCAACTGGACATCCGAACAAGATCTGCATACCAAAACCTGTGAGGCCACGCTGGTGCTATCAGAAACACATACGATTGTTCCATAGTGATCTTGGAGATCACTCTTGGAAGAATTAGAGGCGAAAAGATATAAGCAGGTTGGTAAAACCAAGGAACTGCTAAAGCATCCACCATCTCCGTCTGAGGATCCCTGGACCTGGACAGGTACTTGGGAAGTTTCTTGTTTAGATGAGAAGCCATCAGATCTATTTCTGAAAAACCCCACATCTGTACAATCTGACAAAATACATCTGGATGGAGAAACCACTCCCCCGGATGTAAGGTCTGACGGCTGAGATAATCCGCTTCCCAATTGTCTACACATGGGATATGCACCGCAGAAATTAGACAAGAGCTGGATTCTGCCCAAGCAAGTATCCGAGATACTTCTTTCATAGCTAGGGGAATGCGAGTCCCACCCTGATTATTGACATATGCCACAGTTGTGATATTGTCCATCTGAAAACAAATGAATGTTCTCTCTTTAACAGAGGCCAAACCTGAAGAGCCCTGAAAAAAGCACGGAGTTCTAAAATATTGATTGGTAACATCGCCTCTTGAGGTTTCCAAACCCCTTGTGCTGTCAGAGATCCCCAGACAGCTGAAATACTTGCATCTGTTATGATCACAGTCCAGGTAGGACGAACAAAAGAGGCCCCCTGAAATAAACGATGATGGTCTAACCACCAAGTCAGAGAGAGTTGAATGTTGGGATTTAACTATATCAATTGTGATATCCAAGTATAATCCCTGCACCATTGATTCAGCATACAAAGCTGTAGAGGTCTCAAGGGGATTGCGTTCGATGCTGCAGTCATGAGACATAAAATTTTCATGCACATAGCCACTGAAGGGAATGATTGAGACTGAAGGTTTCGACATGCTGAAACCAATTTCATTAGTCTCTTGTCTGTTAAGGACAGAGTCATGGACACTGAATCTATCTGGAAACCTAAAAAGGTGACCCTTTTATAAGGAATCAAGGAACTCTTTGGTAAATTGATCCACCAATCATGTTTTTGAAGAAACAACACTAGTTGATTTGTGTGAGATTCGGCTAAATGTAAAGACTGAGCTAGTACCAAGATATCGTCCAAATAAGGAAACATCGCAATACCCTGTTCTCTGATTACAGATAGAAGGGCACTTAGAACCTTCGAAATGATCCTTGGAGCTGTTGCTAGGCCAAATGAAAGAGCGACATATTGGTAATGCTAGCCTAGAAAAGAGAATCTCAGAAACCGATAGTGGTCTGGATGAATCGGAATGTGAAGATATGCATCATGTAAGTCTATCGTGGACATATAAATGACCTTGCTGAAAAAAAAGGCAAAATAGTCCTCATAGTCACCATCTTGAAAGTTGGAACTCTTACAAAACGATTTAAAAACTTCAGATCCAGAACTGGCCTGAATGAATTTTCTTTCTTTGGGACATCATGTACATTAGATGTTGAAGGAACAACAGAAACTGTACTAGTACTGATGGAAAAGTTTTCTGCCTGCAAAAGCTTAGCATGACAACTGTTACATACTACAGCTGAACATACACTTAACTTTGGTAGAACTGTGATCAGGCAGCAGGGTTCCAACAGTTGCTTCTGAGACAGGATCAGGTTGAGACATCTTGCAAAATGTAAAAGAAAAAACAACATTAAAGCAAAATTTACAATTTCCTTATATGGCAGTTTCAGGAATGACAGCATAGCCCTCTGAGCATATAGAAGGCAAGAGGCATATAGGAAGTGTGGTGAAAAAATAAACTATATTTTTTGTCGCAAAGTATGACGCACAACGCAAAAGGAAGTTGAAAAATTTTTTGCTTCCAGAAAAATATGAAAATGACGCAACTTGCGTCATCACAGACGCAACCTCGTACAGGGAACCCTGGCTTCAACTAAGACGCTGGAAATGATGAACTTGCGTCATCAAAGACATACCTTCACACCAAAAAATTCTTGCGCCAAAAATTACACATTAAATAACAGCATTTTGCGCCCTTGCGAGCCTAATTTTGCCCACGAAATTAAAAGGAAAAAACAGTCAATTCGAAAAAAACTTCCTAAACATGCTTCCCAAACTGAAACTGACAGTCTGCAAAAAGAAATATACATAGACCTGACTCATGGCAAATATAAGTAAAATACATTTATTTTAAACTTTATATTAATACATAAAGCGCCAAACCATAGCTGAGAGTGTCTTAAATAAGAAAAACATAATTACCAAAAGACACCCATCCACATATAGCAGATAGTCAAACCTGTACTGAAAATGTATCAGCAGAGGTAATGGCATATAAGAGTATATCGTCGATCTGAAAAGGGAGGTAGGAGATGAATCCCTACGACCAATAACAGAGAAGCTTTGAAAAGATTTCCTGCGAGGAAAACCATAAATTCAATAGGCGATACTCCCTTCACATCCCGCTGACAAACACTGTACTCTGAGAGGAACTGGGCTTCAAAATGCTTAGAAGCGCTTATCATAGAAGAAATCATAGAAATCAAGCACCAACTTCATAGGAGGCAAAGTCTGTAAAACTGAATTGTGGGTGTGGTGAGGGGTGAATTTATAGGCATTCTGAGGTTTGGGAAAACTTTGCCCGGTAGGATTGTATATCCCATACGTCACTAGCTTATGGACTCTTGCCAATTACATGAAAGAAACAAACTTTTAACCAATAAAACTTGTAACCAATTTAAATAGAGAAAACTAAATCATCAGAATAATTATTTATGATTAAGAATCGTTTGGACATTTAAAAATATGTTAATTAGAAAATTACACAAAATTAATATTTGAATATTGACGTTCTTGGTTATGTGAAAACCTGCATTCAAACATTTATTTTCAATACTGAATTATTTGTTTTACTTTGGTTTTGGTCTCCTATTTTTTTGCTTCTGTGAAGGTTTGCAAAATCATTGTGAAAACTCCCTTTAAAAAAATTGAGATCCCCTTTCAAGCAATTTACTAATTCAAACTGGATTATAGTAGCTTGTGGTCTTATTTTATAAAGACATATACAGCTGTGCTCATAAATTTACATACCCTGGCAGAATTTAGGATTTCTTGGCCATTTTTCAGAGAATATGAATGATAAAACTAAAACTTTTCTTTCACTCATGGTTAGTGTTTGGCTGAAGCCATTTATTATCAATCAACTATGTTTACTCTTTTTTAAATCATAATGACAAGAGAAACTACCCAAATGACCCTGATCAAAAGTTTACATACCCTGGTGATTTTGTCCTGATAACATGCACGCAAGTTGACACAAAGGGGTTTGAATGGCTATTAAAGGTAACCATCCTCACCTGTGATATGTTTGCTTGTAATTAGTGTGTGTGTATAAAAGGTCAATGAGTTTCTGGACTCCTGACAGACCCTTGCATTTTTCATCCAGTGCTGCACTGACATTTCTGGATTCTGAGTCATGGGGAAAGAAAAAGAATTGTCAAAGGATCTGTGGGAAAAAGGTAGTTGGACTGTATAAAACAGGAAAGGGATATAAAAAGATATCCAAGGAATTGAGAATGCAAATCAGCAGTGTTCAAACTCTAATCAAGAAGTGGAAAATGAGGCGTTCTGTTTGATAACATACTGCATTCATCTTGCCAATTCTGACCAAATTTCCTGTGCCTTTGTAGCTCACACATCCCCAAAACATCAGCGATTCACCTCCGTGTTTCACAGTAAGAATGGTGTACATTTCATCATATGCCTTTTTGACTCCTCTCCAAATGTAGCGTTTATGGTTGTGGCCAAAAAGCTCAATTTTGGTCTCATCACTCCAAATGACTTTGTGCCAGAAGGTTTGAGGCTTGTCTCTGTGCTGTTTGGCGTATTGTACGCGGGATACTTTGTGGCATTTGCGTGGTAATGGCTTTCTTCTGGCGACTTGACCATGCAGCCCATCTTTCTTCAAGTGCCTCCTTATTGTGCATTTTGAAACATCTACACCACATGTCCTGTATTTCACCTGAAGTTATTTGTGGGTTTGTCTTTGCATCTCGAACAATTTTCCTGGCAGTTGTGGCTGAAATTTTAGTTGGTTTACCTGACCGTGGTTTGGTTTCACAGAACCCTTCATTTTCCACTTCTTTATTAGAGTTTGAACACTGCTGATTTGCATTCTCAATTCCTTGGATATCTTTTTATATCCCTTTCCTGTTTTATACAGTTCAACTACCTTTTCCCGCAGATCCTTTAACAATTCTTTTGCTTTCCCCATGACTCAGAATCATCAGTGCAGCACTGGATGAAAGATGCAAGGGTCTGTCAGGAGTCACGAAACTCATTGACCTTTTATACACACACACACTAATTACAAGCAAACAGATCACAGGTGAGGATGGTTACCTTTAATAGCCATTCAACGCCTTTGTGTCAACTTGTGTGCATGTTATCAGGCCAAAATCACCAGGGTATGTAAACTTTTGATCAGGGTCATTTGGGTAGTTTCTGTTATTATGATTTAAAAAGAGTAAACATAGATGATTGATAATAAATGGCTTCAGCCAAACACTAACCATGAGTAAAAACAGAATTTATGTTTACCTGATAAATTTCTTTCTCCTACGGTGTATCCGGTCCACGGCTTCATCCTTACTTGTGGGATATTCTCAATCCCTACAGGAAGTGGCAAAGAGAGCACACAGCAGAGCTGTCCATATAGCTCCCCTCAGGCTCCGCCCCCCCAGTCATTCAACCGATGGTTAGGAGAAAAAGGAGAACCATAGGGTGCGGTGGTGACTGTAGTTTACAAAAAATAAATTTAAACCTGACCAAAATGCCAGGGCGGGCCGTGGACCGTATACACCGTAGGAGAAAGAAATTTATCAGGTAAACATAAATTCTGTTTTCTCCTACATTGGTGTATCCGGTCCACGGCTTCATCCTTACTTGTGGGAACCAATACCAAAGCTTTAGGACACGGATGAAGGGAGGGAACAAGTCAGGTAACCTAAACGGAAGGCACCACTGCTTGCAAAACCTTTCTCCCAAAAATAGCCTCCGAAGAAGCAAAAGTATCGAATTTGTAAAATTTGGCAAACGTATGCAGTGAAGACCAAGTCGCTGCCTTACAAATCTGTTCAACAGAAGCCTCATTCTTGAAAGCCCATGTGGAAGCCACAGCTCTAGTAGAGTGAGCTGTAATTCGTTCAGGAGGCTGCCTTCCAGCAGTCTCATAAGCCAACCGGATGATGCTTTTCAGCCACATCAAGATTGTGTAACAGACGTTCCTTGTTAGAAACTGGATTAGGACACAGAGAAGGAACAACTATTACCTGGTTGATATTCTTATTGGAAACCACTTTTGGAAGAAAACCAGGTTTGGTACGTAAAATGACCTTATCTGTATGAGACACCAGATAGGGTGAATTACACTGCAAAGCAGACAATTCAGAAACTCTTCTAGCAGAAGAAATAGCTACTAAAAACAAAACTTTCCAAGATAGTAACTTAATATCTATGGAATGTAGAGGTTCAAACGGAAACCCTTGAAGAACTGAAAGAACTAAATTTAGACTCCATGGAGGAGCCACAGGTCTGTAGACAGGCTTGATTCTGACTAAAGCCTGTACAAACGCCTGAATATCTGGCATGGCTGCCAGACGCTTGTGTAACAAAACAGACAGAGCAGATATCTGTCCCTTTAAAGAACTAGCTGACAGACCTTTCTCCAATCCTTCTTGGAGAAAAGATAGTATCCTTGGAATCCTAATCTTACTCCATGAGTAACCCTTGGATTCGCACCAACAAAGATATTTCCGCCATATCTTATGGTAAATTTTCCTGGTGACAGGCTTTCTAGCCTGGATCAGAGTATCTATAACTGATTCCGAAAACCCACGCTTAGCTAGAATCAAGCGTTCAATCTCCAAGCAGTCAGTTGCAGAGAAACTAGGTTTGGATGTTCGAATGGACCTTGAATTAGAAGGTCCTGCCTCAAAGGCAGCTTCCATGATGGAACCGATGACCTATTCACCAGGTCTGCATACCAAGTCCTGCGTGGCCACGCAGGAGCTATCAGAATTACCGAAGCCTTCTCCTGTTTGATCCTGGCTACTAGCCGGGGGAGAAGGGGAAAAGGTGGAAAGACATAAGCTAGATTGAACGACCAAGGCGCTACTAAGGCATCTACCAATGTCGCCTTGGGATCCCTGGACCTGGACCCGTAACGTGTAACTTTGGAGTTCTGACGTGACGCCATCAGATCCAGATCTGGAATGCCCCATAGCTGGGTCAGCTGAGCAAAAACCTCCGGGTGGAGTTCCCACTCCCCCGGATGGAAAGTCTGACGACTCAGATAATCCGCTTCCCAGTTGTCCACTCCAGGGATGTGAATTGCTGATAGATGGCAGGAGTGATCCTCTGCCCATTTGATGATCTTGGATACCTCCCTCATCGCCAGGGAACTCTTTGTTCCCCCCTGATGATTGATGCACGCTACAGTCGTCATGTTGTCCGACTGAAATCTGATGAATTTGGCCTCCGCTAGTTGAGGCCATGCCTGGAGCGCATTGAATATCGCTCTCAATTCCAAAATGTTTATCGGGATTAGAGATTCTTCCCGAGACCATAGACCCTGAGCCTTCAGGGACTTCCAGACCGTGCCCCAGCCTAAGAGGCTGGCGTCGGTCGTGACAATGATCCACTCCGGTCTTCGGAAACTCATTCCCTGAGACAGGTGATCCTGAGACAACCACCAGAGGAGTGAGTCTCTGGTTTGCTGGTCCATCTGAATCTGGGGAGACAAATCTGCATAATCCCCATTCCATTGTTTGAGCATGCACAGTTGCAATGGTCTTAAATGAATTCGAGCAAAAGGAACCACGTCCATTGCCGCAACCATTAGTCCTATTACCTCCATGCACTGAGCTATGGAGGGTTGAGGAATGGATTGAAGAACTCGACAAGTGTTCAAAAGTTTTAATTTCCTGACCTCTGTCAGAAAGATTTTCATTTCTACCTAGTCTATTATTGTTCCCAGGAAGGGAACCCTTGTGAACGGGGACAGAGAACTTTTTTCTATGTTCACCTTCCACCCGTGAGACCTTAGAAGGGCTAGAACAATGTCCGTATGAGCCCTTGCTTTGTGAAAGGACGACGCCTGTATTAAAATGTCATCTAGGTAAGGTGCTACTGCAATGCCCCTTGGCCTTAGCACCGCTAGAAGGGACCCTAGCACCTTTGTGAAAATTATGGGAGCAGTGGCCAATCCGAAGGGAAGAGCCACGAACTGGTAATGCTTGTCCAGAAAGGCGAACCTCAGAAACTGATGGTGATCTTTGTGGATAGGAATATGCAGGTACGCATCCTTTAAGTCCACGGTAGTCATATATTGACCCTCCTGGATCATTGGTAAAATTGTCTGAATGGTTTCCATTTTGAATGATGGAACTCTGAGGAATTTGTTTAGGATCTTTAAATCCAGAATTGGCCTGAAAGTTTCTTCCTTTTTGGGAACTACAAACAGGTTTGAGTAAAATCCCAGTCCTTGTTCTGCTGTTGGAACTGGGTTTATCACTCCTATTTTTAAAAGGTCTTCTACGCAATGTAAGAATGCCTGTCTCTTTATCTGGTCTAAAGATAAGCGAGACATGTGGAACCTTCCACTTGGAGGAAGGTCCTTGAAATCTAGAAGATACCCCTGAGAGACAATTTCTAGTGCCCAGGGGTCCGGAACATCTCTTGCCCAGGCCTGAGCAAAGAGAGAAAGTCTGCCCCCTACTAGATCCGGTCCCGGATCGGGGGCTACCCCTTCATGCTGTCTTGGTAGCAGCAGCAGGCTTTTTAGCCTGTTTACCCTTGTTCCAGCCTTGCAATGGTTTCCATGCTGGATTGGGCTGGGGTGCGTTACCCTCTTGCCTAGTGGCTGTAGAGCTAGAAGCCGGTCCGTTCCTGAAATTGCGAAAGGAACGAAAATTAGACTTATTTTTCGCTTTGAAAGGTCTATCCTGTGGAAGGGCATGGCCCTTTCCCCCAGTGATATCTGAAATTATTTCTTTCAACTCTGGCCCGAATAGGGTCTTACCCTTGAAAGGAATATTAAGCAATTTTGTTTTGGAAGACACATCCGCCGACCATGATTTTAGCCAAAGCGCCCTATGCGCCACTATTGCGAAACCAGAATTTTTCGCCACTATTTAGCTAACTGAAAAGCAGCATCTGTAATGAAAGAATTAGCCAACTTCAGGGCGTGAATTCTATCAATGACTTCATCATAAGAAGTCTCCTTCTGGAGCGAGTTTTCTAATTCCTCAAACCAAAAAGCAGCTGCAGTGGTTACAGGAATAATGCAAGAAATTGGTTGAAGAAGAAAACCTTGTTGAACAACAATTTTCTTAAGTAAACCTTCTAATTTTTTATCCATAGGATCTTTGAAAGCGCAACTGTCTTCTATTGGTATAGTTGTGCGCTTAGCTAGCGTTGAAACTGCCCCCTCTACCTTAGGGACCGTCTGCCACGCGTCCCTTCTGGGGTCAACAATGGGGAACATTTTCTTAAATATAGGAGGGGGAACAAAAGGTACACCTGGCTTCTCCCACTCCTTATTCACTATATCCGCCACCCTCTTAGGTATCGGAAACGCATCAGTGTGTACTGGGACCTCTAAGAATTAATCCATTTTACACAATTTTTCTGGGACCACCAAAGGGTCACAATCATCAAGAGTAGCTAGGACCTCCTTAAGTAGAGCGCGGAGGTGTTCAAGCTTAAATTTAAATGCTATGGTATCAGGCTCTGCCTGCTGAGAAACTTTTCCTGTGTCAAAAATTTCTCCCTCAGACAGGCCCTCCCTCACCGCCAAGTCAGATTGATGTGAGGGCACTACAGATAAATTATCCTCTGCGTCTGCTTGCTCATTTTCTGTATTTAAAACTGAGCAATCACGCTTCCTAGGAAAAGCTGGCAGTTTGGATAAAAATGCTGCGAGAGAATTATCCATTACTGCTGCTAACTGTTGCATAGTAATAGCAATTGGCGCGCTAGATGTACTGGGCATCGCTTGCGCGGGCATAGCTGGTGTTGACACAGAAGGAGAAGATAGTGAGCTATCCTCACTACCTTCAGCTAAAGAATCATCTTGGGCTATATCTTTAAGCGTGATTGTACGGTTCTTAAGCTGTTTGGACGCTATGGCACACTTCACACATAAATTTAATGGGGGAACCACCTTGGCCTTTGAACATACAGAAACAGAATTTATGTTTACCTGATAAATTTCTTTCTCCAACGGTGTGTCCGGTCCACGGCGTCATCCTTACTTGTGGGATATTCTCTTCCCCAACAGGAAATGGCAAAGAGCCCAGCAAAGCTGGTCACATGATCCCTCCTAGGCTCCGCCTACCCCAGTCATTCGACCGACGTTAAGGAGGAATATTTGCATAGGAGAAACCATATGGTACCGTGGTGACTGTAGTTAAAGAAAATAAAATATCAGACCTGATTAAAAAAACCAGGGCGGGCCGTGGACCGGACACACCGTTGGAGAAAGAAATTTATCAGGTAAACATAAATTCTGTTTTCTCCAACATAGGTGTGTCCGGTCCACGGCGTCATCCTTACTTGTGGGAACCAATACCAAAGCTTTAGGACACGGATGAAGGGAGGGAGCAAATCAGGTCACCTAAATGGAAGGCACCACGGCTTGCAAAACCTTTCTCCCAAAAATAGCCTCAGAAGAAGCAAAAGTATCAAACTTGTAAAATTTGGTAAAAGTGTGCAGTGAAGACCAAGTCGCTGCCCTACATATCTGATCAACAGAAGCCTCGTTCTTGAAAGCCCATGTGGAAGCCACAGCCCTAGTGGAATGAGCTGTGATTCTTTCGGGAGGCTGCCGTCCGGCAGTCTCGTAAGCCAATCTGATGATGCTTTTAATCCAAAAAGAGAGAGAGGTAGAAGTTGCTTTTTGACCTCTCCTTTTACCTGAATAAACAACAAACAAGGAAGATGTTTGTCTAAAATCCTTTGTAGCATCTAAATAGAATTTTAGAGCGCGAACAACATCCAAATTGTGCAACAAACGTTCCTTCTTTGAAACTGGTTTTGGACACAGAGAAGGTACGATAATCTCCTGGTTAATGTTTTTGTTAGAAACAACTTTTGGAAGAAAACCAGGTTTAGTACGTAAAACCACCTTATCTGCATGGAACACCAGATAAGGAGGAGAACACTGCAGAGCAGATAATTCTGAGACTCTTCTAGCAGAAGAAATCGCAACTAAAAACAAAACTTTCCAAGATAATAACTTAATATCAACGGAATGTAAGGGTTCAAACGGAACCCCCTGAAGAACTGAAAGAACTAAATTGAGACTCCAAGGAGGAGTCAAAGGTTTGTAAACAGGCTTGATTCTAACCAGAGCCTGAACAAAGGCTTGAACATCTGGCACAGCTGCCAGCTTTTTGTGAAGTAATACCGACAAGGCAGAAATCTGTCCCTTCAGAGAACTTGCAGATAATCCTTTTTCCAATCCTTCTTGAAGGAAGGATAGAATCCTAGGAATCTTAACCTTGTCCCAAGGGAATCCTTTAGATTCACACCAACAGATATATTTTTTCCAAATTTTGTGGTAAATCTTTCTAGTCACAGGCTTTCTGGCCTGAACCAGAGTATCGATAACAGAATCTGAGAATCCTCGCTTCGATAAAATCAAGCGTTCAATCTCCAAGCAGTCAGCTGGAGTGAAACCAGATTCGGATGTTCGAACGGACCCTGAACAAGAAGGTCTCGTCTCAAAGGTAGCTTCCAAGGTGGAGCCGATGACATATTCACCAGATCTGCATACCAAGTCCTGCGTGGCCACGCAGGAGCTATCAAGATCACCGACGCCCTCTCCTGCTTGATCCTGGCTATCAGCCTGGGGATGAGAGGAAATGGCGGGAACACATAAGCTAGTTTGAAGGTCCAAGGTGCTACTAGTGCATCCACTAGAGCCGCCTTGGGATCCCTGGATCTGGCCCCGTAGCAAGGAACTTTGAAGTTCTGACGAGAGGCCATCAGATCCATGTCTGGAATGCCCCACAGGTGAGTGACTTGGGCAAAGATTTCCGGATGGAGTTCCCACTCCCCCGGATGCAATGTCTGCCGACTCAGAAAATCCGCTTCCCAATTTTCCACTCCTGGGATGTGGATAGCAGACAGGTGGCAGGAGTGAGACTCCGCCCAAAGAATAATTTTGGTTACTTCTTCCATCGCTAGGGAACTCCTTGTTCCCCCCTGATGGTTGATGTACGCAACAGTCGTCATGTTGTCTGATTGAAACCGTATGAACCTGGTCCTCGCAAGCTGGGGCCAGGCCTGGAGAGCATTGAATATCGCTCTCAGTTCCAGAATATTTATCGGTAGAAGAGATTCTTCCCGAGACCAAAGACCCTGAGCTTTCAGGGATCCCCAGACCGCGCCCCAGCCTATCAGACTGGCGTCGGTCGTGACAATGACCCACTCTGGTCTGTGGAACATCATCCCTTGAGACAGATTGTCCAGGGACAGCCACCAACGGAGTGAGTCTCTGGTCCTCTGATTTACTTGTATCTTCGGAGACAAGTCTGTATAGTCCCCATTCCACTGACTGAGCATGCACAGTTGTAATGGTCTTAGATGAATGCGTGCAAAAGGAACTATGTCCATCGCCGCCACCATCAACCCGATCACTTCCATGCACTGAGCTATGGAAGGAAGAGGAACGGAATGAAGTATCCGACAAGAGTCCAGAAGCTTTGTTTTTCTGGCCTCTGTTAGAAAGATCCTCATTTCTAAGGAGTCTGTAATTGTTCCCAAGAAGGGAACCCTTGTTGACGGGGATAGAGAACTCTTTTCCACGTTCACTTTCCAGCCGTGAGATCTGAGAAAGGCCAGGACAATGTCCGTGTGAGCCTTTGCTTGAGGAAGGGACGACGCTTGAATCAGAATGTCGTCCAGGTAAGGTACTACTGCAATGCCCCTTGGTCTTAGCACCGCTAGAAGGGACCCTAGTACCTTTGTGAAAATCCTTGGAGCAGTGGCTAATCCGAAAGGAAGCGCCACGAACTGGTAATGTTTGTCCAGGAATGCAAACCTTAGGAACCGATGATGTTCCTTGTGGATAGGAATATGTAGATACGCATCCTTTAAATCCACCGTGGTCATGAATTGACCTTCCTGGATGGAAGGAAGGATAGTTCGAATGGTTTCCATCTTGAACGATGGGACCTTGAGAAATTTGTTTAAGATCTTGAGATCTAGGATTGGTCTGAACGTTCCCTCTTTTTTGGGAACTATGAACAGATTGGAGTAGAACCCCATCCCTTGTTCTCTTAATGGAACAGGATGAATCACTCCCATTTTTAACAGGTCTTCTACACAATGTAAGAACGCCTGTCTTTTTATGTGGTCTGAAGACAACTGCGACCTGTGGAACCTCCCCCTTGGGGGAAGTCCCTTGAATTCCAGAAGATAACCCTGGGAGACTATTTCTAGCGCCCAAGGATCCAGAACATCTCTTGCCCAAGCCTGAGCGAAGAGAGAGAGTCTGCCCCCCACCAGATCCGGTCCCGGATCGGGGGCCAATATTTCATGCTGTCTTGGTAGCAGTGGCAGGTTTCTTGGCCTGCTTTCCCTTGTTCCAGCCTTGCATTGGTCTCCAAGCTGGCTTGGCCTGAGAAGTATTACCCTCTTGCTTAGAGGACGTAGCACCTTGGGCTGGTCCGTTTTTACGAAAGGGACGAAAATTAGGTCTATTTTTTGCCTTGAAAGGCCGATCCTGAGGAAGGGCGTGGCCCTTACCCCCAGTGATATCAGAGATAATCTCTTTCAAGTCAGGACCAAACAGCGTTTTCCCCTTGAAAGGAATGTTTAGTAGCTTGTTCTTGGAAGACGCATCAGCCGACCAAGATTTCAACCAAAGCGCTCTGCGCGCCACAATAGCAAACCCAGAGTTCTTAGCCGCTAACTTAGCCAATTGCAAAGAGGCGTCTAGAGTGAAAGAATTAGCCAATTTGAGAGCATTGATTCTGTCCATAATCTCCTCATAAGGAGGAGAGTCACTATCGAGCACCTTAAGCAGTTCATCAAACCAGAAATATGCGGCTGTAGTGACAGGGACAATGCATGAAATGGGTTGTAGAAGGTAACCCTGCTGAACAAACATCTTTTTAAGCAAACCTTCTAATTTTTTATCCATAGGATCTTTGAAAGCACAACTATCCTCTATGGGAATAGTGGTGCGTTTGTTTAAAGTAGAAACCGCTCCCTCGACCTTGGGGACTGACTGCCATAAGTCCTTTCTGGGGTCGACCATAGGAAACAATTTTTTAAATATGGGGGGAGGGACGAAAGGAATACCGGGCCTTTCCCATTCTTTATTAACAATGTCCGCCACCCGCTTGGGTATAGGAAAAGCTTCTGGGAGCCCCGGCACCTCTAGGAACTTGTCCATTTTACATAGTTTCTCTGGGATGACTAAATTTTCACAATCATCCAGAGTGGATAATACCTCCTTAAGCAAAATGCGGAGATGTTCCAATTTAAATTTAAATGTAATCACATCAGATTCAGCCTGCTGAGAAATGTTCCCTAAATCAGTAATTTCTCCCTCAGACAAAACCTCCCTGGCCCCCTCAGATTGGGTTAGGGGCCCTTCAGAGATATTAATATCAGCGTCGTCATGCTCTTCAGTAACTAAAACAGAGCAGCCACGCTTACGCTGACAAGGGTTCATTTTGGCTAAAATGTTTTTGACAGAATTATCCATTACAGCCGTTAATTGTTGCATAGTAAGGAGTATTGGCGCGCTAGATGTACTAGGGGCCTCCTGAGTGGGCAAGACTCGTGTAGACGAAGGAGGGAATGATGCAGTACCATGCTTACTCCCCTCACTTGAGGAATCATCTTGGGCATCATTGTCATTATCACATAAATCACATTTATTTAAATGAATAGGAATTCTGGCTTCCCCACATTCAGAACACAGTCTATCTGGTAGTTCAGACATGTTAAACAGGCATAAACTTGATAAGAAAGTACAAAAAACGTTTTAAAATAAAACCGTTACTGTCACTTTAAATTTTAAACTGAACACACTTTATTACTGCAATTGCGAAAAAACATGAAGGAATTGTTCAAAATTCACCAAATTTTCACCACAGCGTCTTAAAGCCTTGAAAATATTGCACACCAATTTTGGAAGCTTTAACCCTTAAAATAACGGAACCGGAGCCGTTTTAAGCTTTAAATCCCTTTACAGTCCCTGGTATCTGCTTTGCTGAGACCCAACCAAACCCAAAGGGGAATACGATACCAAATGACGCCTTCAGAAGTCTTTTATAAGTATCAGAGCTCCTCTCACATGCGACTGCATGCCATGCCTCTCAAAAACAAGTGCGCAACACCGGCGCGAAAATGAGACTCTGCCTATGCTTTGGGAAAGCCCCTAAAGAATAAGGTGTCTAAAACAGTGCCTGCCGATATTATTAAATCAAAATACCCAGAATAAATGATTCCTCAAGGCTAAATAAGTGTTAATATCAATCGATTTAGCCCAAAAAAAGTCTACAGTTTAAATAAGCCCTTGTGAAGCCCTTATTTACAATCGTAATAAACATGGCTTACCGGATCCCATAGGGAAAATGACAGCTTCCAGCATTACATCGTCTTGTTAGAATGTGTCATACCTCAAGCAGCAAGGGACTGCAAACTGTTCCCCCAACTGAAGTTAATTGCTCTCAACAGTCCTGTGTGGAACAGCCATGGATTTTAGTTACGGTTGCTAAAATCATTTTCCTCATACAAACAGAATTCTTCATCTCTTTTCTGTTTCTGAGTAAATAGTACGTACCAGCACTATTTGAAAATAACAAACTCTTGATTGAATAATGAAAAACTACAGTTAAACACTAAAAAACTCTAAGCCATCTCCGTGGAGATGTTGCCTGTACAACGGCAAAGAGAATGACTGGGGTAGGCGGAGCCTAGGAGGGATCATGTGACCAGCTTTGCTGGGCTCTTTGCCATTTCCTGTTGGGGAAGAGAATATCCCACAAGTAAGGATGACGCCGTGGACCGGACACACCTATGTTGGAGAAACATAGGTTATCTGAAGGGTCAGACATGTTTGACAGACAAACAGATCTTCAATGCAATAAAAATTATTTTTGACAAAAACGTTACTGTGTCTTTAAATAATAAAAGTGCACACTTTATTATTAAAACATCAAAAAACCATCAAATATACATCCGATTCTAATGAAATTTTCACCACAGTGTCTTAATGAAAGGATTGCACACAAATTTTCAGACCAATTAACCCCTTAATGCCCAAACCGGAGCTAATAACAGCAATTAACCTGTTAAAAACACTACAGTACTATGCCACAGCTTCCACTGTGGCCTTTACCTTCCTTAGGGATTATTTTAGTAGAAAATAAACCTCCCTGGAGTCTTTTCTGATGCCTCTGGACTCCCCACGTGAAGCTGCATGAACTGCCTAAGCAAAACAACTGTGCAATTGAGGCTTGAAAACGAGGCTTCCTTCCTCTTCATTCAAGAGTGTAGGGGCCTTTCTGACTAGAATAGGTGTCCAAATAAGTGCCAGGCGCAAAATAAAACCCCAAAAGTGTTTTAAAGTCTGAAAAAACACCTTATTTATAGTGAAAACATGCTAAAAAGCAATCGATTTAGCTCACAATAGTGTCAACCAGCATAGAGCCCTTAATATAAGCCATAATTTTATACAGAGTCTAAGAAAAATGGCTTACCTATCCCAGAGGGGATTGCTGACAGTCTTCTAGCATTACTAGGTCTTGTTAGAAAAATGACTGATCATACCTGAAGCAGTTAAGAATGCAAACTGTTCCCCCCAACTGAAGTTCTCTGGTTTCAACAGTCCTGCGTGGGAACAGCAATGGATTTTAGTTACTGGTGCTAAAATCATATTCCTCTCGGCAGAAATCTTCATCACTTTCTGCTGCAGAGTAAATAGTACAAGCCGGCACTATTTTAAAATAACAAACTCTTGATAGAATAAAAAACTACATAGTCTTTACCACCCCCGTGGAGATGCTACTAGTTAGAGCGGCAAAGAGAATGACTGGGGGGGCGGAGCCTGAGGCGAGCTATATGGACAGCTCTGCTGTGTGCTCTCTTTGCCACTTCCTTTGTTATCATCATTCATATTCTCTGAAAAATGGCCAAGAAATCATAAATTCTGCCAGGGTATATAAACTTATTAGCACAACTGTTTATTTAGATGGAGGAAATCAAATAACGATTTCTATATTTATAAATGTTTATCTTTAAATGTTGCAGTTCCTGATTAGTGCTCTTTTAAAGGGATATGAAATCTAAAATGTTTCTTTCATGATTCAGATAGAACTTGCGCTTTTAAACAACTAATTTACTTCTTTTATTAAATTTTCTTTATTCTCTTGGTATCTCTTGTTGAAAAATGGGGAAATATGCATAGGAGCTAGCCCATTTCCGGGGCACTATATGACAGCAGCTTTGCAAGTATGTTTTTCATTTGCAAGAGCACTCAAATTAAAATAAAAAGGAAATCTGTTAGCTTTATTCCCTTAGACACTATTAGAATACTCCAAGGTGTTAAAACATTTGCCTATAAAGACACCAGTTTTGAACAAATGATATTATTTTATCCTTAGAACAAATACTAAACATAAAATAAAAAAACAAGTGTGTACCAGTTTTACTCACAATTTAATAATTAGACAACAGCTTTCAATTGATGCAACTCAGTAAATTTTTATTGCAACTGGAAGACAATACATCACAGAAACGTTATGGTAGATTTTGGGAAAGTGTTATTTACAATAATTGATGAAATAGTTTGTCTTTGGCAATATGATTACACATCAAGAAAATGTGAAATGCAAATATGAGTCTAAATAAACATGTTTTTTTTTTTCTTTCCGTGTCTGATAACAAGTTGATAATTGCACTCATCATTCTGACTGTTCATATAGGTAAACAGAAACACTAATCATTCCTTCTCTCTCTTCACAGTTCATTTTATGACATTGGCAGCTGCACTTAACGTACATTTTTTTTTAAATAATCGTTTCCCATGTTTTTATGGCATATTTCTCTTTGTAAATATTTCACTTATTGGCCAATTCAGGTTTGGCGAACTTTACACATTTTTTTTTTTTTTTTTTCCTTTCTCTTCAAACGTCCTTCCGAGTAGAATGGACGTACGACCTCATTCAACGAGTACAAGCTTTGGTAACCCAAGCTTGCAGGCATTGAATAGGTTAAAAACCCTTGGTCTATTTTGATTGCTTTATCACTATTTTTTGTCAGCAAAATAAAATATTTTAGAAATGTTACAGAATTCATAAAATAAAATGATCTACGAGTTTAAAATGCATTTTTTTTTATCCATACACACATACATTTTTCTTCCCGACATTTTACATCATAACAAGTTGAAGTAGCGAGTGAGGCTGATTGAAAAAAAATATGGTTTTGGCTACAGATTGTGTTATAGGAAATGACACCAAAATGATCTCAGACATACAAAAAACCCACGTTACTGCCAAGAAAGATCTGCATAAAAACTGCAGAATAAAATGGCACAATGTATACACACATGGAAATACATTATTATACATTAAAGCTCATTTGAGCCATACTGTAAAGCATTATTTTAATTTAAGATCAAACTAATAAAAGTGTATTATTTCTTGTGTTCTGCGGCAGAAAACAAATTCTATTCTAGTCTGAGCACCACGCATAATGTTGGTTGTGGATAATTTTGTATTTTGAAGATAAATATTTACAAAACTAACAAGGAAGGACTATTCGCGCAGGAGCCAAAAGGGAGACCATTAAATAAAGCACCTCCGAAGGCACAGAATTTGATGAGGTTGCTGTTTATACAGTTATGGAAGATTTGTGAGTCATACAGGATGAATCAACTTTGCTCATCGTTTATTTATGCACAAAAGCCCAAGATGGTGAAATTCCTGCAGATCATTTTTTAAGCTAAAGGGATATTTACTGTTAAAAGTCCAATGCACAATTTATAGCCTTATTTTTAATAAAAAACAAAATAAAAGTACTTTTTATGATAGTGCTCTATATATATATATATATATATATATATATATACACACACATATACATACATATAAATATATACCGGCCTCTGGGCTAATAGCTTTTAACCCCTTACTAGTAAACCATAGTGATATTTTTCCACCCATGTTTATATATATATATATATATATATATATATATATATATATAGTGCTTTTTTCTTGTGGGGGTACTCATCGGTACAGAGTACCCCCATCTTTTCCAACTTATAAGAGGTAATATTTGTAATTATCATGTAAATACTCTAGTTTTCATAAGAGGGGGCTGGAAAATATATCAAGCATTGTAAATAATCTTGTCCCTTCTCAAAGTTACTGAGCAGAATGTATCAATCAAAAATCAATTTGTACCGGCACCTTTTCTTTTACAAAAAAGCACTGTATATATATATATATATATATATATATATATATATATATATATATATATATATGTGTGTGTGTGTGTGTATATATATATATATATATATATATATATATATTAAAAAAAAAAAAAATATATATATATATATATATATATATATATATATAGTGAAGATTGGATTAGCCGTGTTAGTCCAGTAGATAAGATGCTCAAATAACAAAGTATTGCAGTATGCAGTGATACCTTTTTATTGGACTAACATAACATTTTAAAGACAAGCTTTCGAGAGTTTTCCTCTCTTCCTCAGGTCTGAAGCAATACTCTCGAAAGCTTGTCTTTGAAATATTATGTTAGTCCAAGAAAAAAGGTATCACTGCATACTGCAATACTTTATTTGAGCATCTTATATATATATATATATATATATATATATATAAATATAAATAGAAACGCCCTTACTGTAATTTGAAGGTACAGCAATGAAGAGACATTTGAATAAACGGCTGATAAGATTGGCCAATGTTACTGATAACCTGGATATTTATTTAGGATTAATTTCCACATAGAACAGTTGCCACATTAATGAACCTGAGTCTGTGAGGGTAAAAAAACAGAAGTTGCCATTGATGTGGGTCTATAAAAAACATATTAATGCGAGATCTAATGAGAGATATTCTTATTAGTATTTAAAAGGACATAAAACAAACATAAATATGTACCAAAGTGTGAATGTGAGCACACTAATATTTACAGCTAGTGCACACGTGAAGAGGGCTGGCAATATTATACATGGCACCATCAGCTGTTTGAGACTCCCTCTGTTCAAGTGCACGTGCTGTAAAACGTAGAGTGTGCATACTTGGGTACTGGAATAGTGGCCTCTAAAGCTTAGACAGTGGCTCTATTTGTTGAATCTTTGCCTTTCTGAAAAACTTACTTTTTTTTGTTCCAAGCCAGCATATACTATAATAAGAAATATAACAGTATACAACTTCCTATGTTTTTTTTTGGGGGGGGGGGATTTACTGTATAATGTCCCTTTAATGTCGCAACATAGATATCTATCTATCTATCTATCTATCTATCTATCTATCTATCGAGCTACATTTTTGCCATTTTATTAAAGGACCATTTAATACAGTAGAATTGCATAACCAACAAGTGCATAATAAAAAGGCAATGCAACTGAACTTACTCTGAATTTTAACTGAGCAGTAGATGTTTTTCTGACAAATTCCAAAATTTACTTTCATTTTACAGGCTCCCTATATCATATGACAGTCATCGTCCAATAACAATGTATACACTGTGAACTCTTGCACATGCTCAGTAGCAGCTAGTGCCTCGGAAAGAATGAATATAAAGAGACCGTGCACAGTTTGATAATGGAAGTAAATTTGAAAGTCTCTTAAAGGGACAGTGTAGTCCAAAATAAACTTTCATGATTCAGATAGGGCATGTAACTTTAAACAACTTTTCAATTTACTTTTATCACCAATTTTGCTTTGTTCTCTTGGTATTGTTAGTTGAAAGCTACACCTAGGAGATTCATATGCTAATTTCTGAGATCTTGAAGGCCGCCTCTTATCTGAATGCATTTTGACAGTTTGTCCACCACTAGAGGGTGTTAGTTCATGTGTTTATTATATATAACATTGTGCTCACGCACGTGGAGTTCACTAGGAGTCAGCACTGATTGGCTAAAATACAAGACTGTCAAAAGAACTGAAATAAGGGGGCAGTTTGCAGAGGCTTAGATACAAGGTAATCAAAGAAGTATATAGTATATTAATATAACTGTTGGTTATGCAAAACTAGGGAATGGGTAATAAAGGGATTATCTATCTTTGAATCCTTTGAGTGCTAATGACGGCTCTGAGCCGTCACAGAGTTTCTCACTCTGGTGCTAATGACGGCTCACAGCCGTCATGAGCACTCTCCCACCTTGAGGGAGATCTGGGGGCTCCTTACTGCTCCTACCCCGGCGATCGTGCCTGTAGAGTGACAGGCATCGCCTGGGGGCTTCACGTGATGCGCGTTGACATCACGCGCAATTACGTGATGACATCACCGCACAACTTTATTTATACTTAACAATGTTAAGTATAGGAGGAGGGGGCATGCTGCTTAGAAGCCTGTATCTAAGGCATCTAAGCAGCTACAGACCCCCAAGACCCATTGTTGGAAAGGTAATCGCTTAACCTTTCCAACAGTGTAAGTCTTGGGGGTCTGTAAAAAAAATGTTTTCAAAAATAAAAAATATTAGCACCCAGGTGGGAAATGGCTTAGCAGCCAAAGGGTTAAAACAATAAAAATTCTGGTGTAGACTGTCCCTTTAAAACTGCATTCTCCATCTGAATCATGAAAGTTTAATTTTGCCTTTAGTGTCCATTCAAACCTTTAATAAACTAAATGACTAAGTCAGATGTGGCCGATCTATTAAAACACGGTCTACATTTTGGCAACGTCATTTTAAGACATTGTATTAAAGGAAAATAAAATATGTACTTCTAAATAACCCAACAACTATTGAAGCATTTTGTTTTATAAAGATAAGTGCTAGAATCTACATAAGCACGAAGCTTAATAGACAAGAACACTGGATCTACAGAGAAAGAAGAGGTATGTGCGCTACACGCAGTAGAAAAAATAACGACATATAGTGGGGAAGTGGAAACCATGAAAAAGACATTATGGCTCCCAGCCATTAGGTTGGACCACTCTAATTTACTTGATACAATAAGTCCAACGAAAGACAGAGGCCTCAGCAGATATTTCTGACAGTAAACAAAAATGCTGTTATTTTTTTAACCTGTATTGATATAGATCAAAAAACTTAAAGGGACATTTTGCTAAAAATCCTAATCGTCAATATGACAGGGCAACATTTAGACATGTTAAATTGTATGCAGTAAATAATGTCACACACTGTATACCTCCTACTACTGGTCACTGCCCGACATGTACTTCTTGGTATTGCCGTGAGCTTAAGTGTCCGGAAGGGGGGACATTTTAACAATTTGTCCCTAGTCCAGAAAATAATTTAGAAGGAAGTTCCCACATTTCTATTTAAATAGCTTTTACTTCAGATTTTTGTCTGCCAACATAGTTTCAATGCTGCCCTCTTATATGGATGTTTTTTGTTTAGTAAAATGCCCATTTATCAAAGTGCACCTATGTGCGCAGGGTATTGGTAATGCATTATCAATAAATTATTTATTAATGAATTTTAGAGAAACAATACATAGAAAACAAAAAACAAACTATAAAACATCTTGTGGCGCCACATCTTGAAAAAACTCAATGGATGAGTAGCACGGTTAAAACTAGCTAAATGGCATTAATAAATGGAACAAAACTCACTAAGAAAAAAATAAAGTCAACCCTATATAAGATCTCTACGTAAACATATGGCAGTGATCATTACGGTATTTACTGGCAGCAAATACTTGGGACTGTTTTCACTGTTTTAAAATTAAACAATATAAACCTAGTTTAAAAAAAAAAAAAAAAAAGAAAAACAGGACCACCCAAAATTATTATTTTATTTGTGTGTGTGTGTGGCAGTGCTATTTATTGTTAAAGGACCACTCAATGCAGTAGAATTACATAATTGACAAGCGCATATTAAAAAGAAAATGCAATAAAACCTACTCTGATTTCAAATAAGCAGTAGATTTTTTTCCTGACAAATTTATTCCCCCCCCCCCCCATTTGCCGGCCCCCTGTATCATGTGACAGACATAAGCCAATCACAGACTAGAATACCATGTGAGCTTGTATACATGCTCAGTAGGATCTTATTCCCTAAAAAGTGTGAATATAAAAACATCAAGGTGTGGCATAAGGAGTCCACTAGAATCTGTATGTTTCCAGGATGGAAACAATTTGACAAACCACTGTAGTAAAGACTGACAGACAGATTTAGCTAGCCAGTAAAAAGGTAAAAATGAAATAAAACTATTTTAATATTCTAGACTATATTCTTAAATTATCTGCACCCAGCAAAATAAGCTAAAAATAAACTTAATACATTGTGATTAATGTACTTTACCCTCAATTATATTAATGAAAACAAAGCCTACAGCTTAACTAAAGTTGATGGAACTGTATGTGCAATGTGCACAGCCCAATCAGATTATTGCATTGCACAGGGCAAGCAGAACTAACTTAAGAATCTAAAAACTGGTCCCTTAAAAATGTAACAGTTAAAACCTCACATATTTACGTTACATTTCATCTAAAAAAATAATTTATGTTAATAGTAAATCTAAAATCAACCCTACTCGGCAGTTGTTTTCTCAGATATTTCAAATGCAGTTCAGCCAATCAGAAGTTGTAACAATCGCTTCTGAAGGCATACGCTCAAGCTACCTCAGTCCATCTCTGCACGTTGGTGGCTCTTGCAGATCTGACATTTGTGCACAGGCTTAGGCAGCGTGACCAAGTGCCTTGTAGGAAGAAAAAAAAAAGAAAAGAAAATGCAGCCGAATGGAGAGGAGGACACCTAAGGTAAGTTAAGGTAAAGATCATTTAAAAAAAATGGCCATTAACATAACTTTTTACTTTCCACAGGAAGCATAAAGGAAAGTATGTAAGGTTTTTATGGTTACATTTTAAAGGGACCAGTTTTTTATGGGTAACTCAGAACAGTTTGCAGTAGTTTCATTGTTGGTGGGTGAGCTATTTATGAGACTTAGATTTTACTGAGATGCCTGCTGTAAAAAAACTTTTAGAAAATAATAATAAAAACAAAAATCTGGGCAACTGGTTATTAGTATACAAGTTTGTTTTAAAATGAAGAGAAGATGGTGCATTGCATCTTAAAACCATTCCATGCTGGAATAGTTAACACTAGTATGTTTTAGTCTGATCCGGCCTACATATTGGGGGACAAAGGTGCAAGAATATGTTAGGTTGATGGAGAGAATTGACAAGAGACCCAAGGTCTAGGGTCACACGTAGGTAAACAGAATGATATAATAAAACAATGAAGTGCAAATTACCACAAAACTGGTATATTTAGCAACACAGTGGTTTGGTAGCTGTACTATTATATCTAACATCTGATAGTGGATTAACCCACACAATACTATGATAACACAGCGCAGTGATCCATAAATCCATGAAAATGTTGTATGTTTACCCCTTTTTATGAACATCACCGGTTTATCAAAAAAACAGAATCTCTGAGCCAATAAAGCCTCTCTTTTTCCATCATACACACTCACTACTCAATTTGCCCACATATTATTGCATCATGTTAAACAATACACATAAAGGAGAAGACATACTTTTTGTATAAACAGAGAAGTACAGTAGGGGAGGTTGAATGTGCAGACAAGGCAGTATAATTCAACCATCCAAGTCCTACCAAAGAATGACATTTGTATTTATCATTATATTGCAGAGTAAGTTCCCCAACAGTCAACTGGTTTGTCCCTGAAGAAGGTTAGACCTTAAAAACCTGCTTCCAAAATGAAAAAATAAAAATAAAATATAATAAAAAAAAAAAAAAAAAAAGAAAATGTCCAGGCCCAAGGCCTAAAAATTAGCGGCATAGCCTTTTTTCTCTATTTATATGAAAATAATCCATGCTTCATGCTAAATACATTATTTACCTTACAAGAACTTTTGTTATTTTGAATTAAAAAGGTGTTTGTTTAAGTAATCCATGCACCTGTGAGAATTGATTTTATCATTTTTATGCTGGCTAATGATTTCAAAACATATTGTAATTTCCACAGAGAGGAATTCTGGTTGGCGGTTTTAACCCAAACTCCATTTGGAAGGCAGTGCTTGATTTCATGATAGGCCTCTTTTTTCCGGCCTTCAGTATGCTTCTTGGCAGCATAAACATGGCAGGCTTTGTAGCATTTTTTTTTTATCGATTTCATGTTTGTTTTCCTAGCATTTAGTGGGAAATCTGTAACACAATTATTTTTCATGTAGGCATTTAGCAGACAACATATTTTTCACACTTAGAAATCTCGATTTTTAGCATTGTGCCAATATTATTGTTTATAGCTTTTTGGTTGTCTTCAATTAACCAAATTATCTTTTGGTAGAGTGGTAATTTGATAACCTCGTAGCTTTGCAATATTAGCTACACCAACATTAAAAATATTAGGTAAATAAAAGGCAAATTATATATATATATATATATATATATATATATATATATATATACACACACACACACACATATATATATATATATATATATATATATATACACACACACACACACACGTGTGTATATATATATATATATATATATATATATATATATGTGTGTGTGTGTATGTCTGTATGTATGCATATATTGTATGCTAACCGTGGTGATATATATATTGTATAGTTTGGGCCTTATCAACATAAAATGTGGCACAAAATTATTCAATGCTCATTTTTGTTTTTTTTAAAGACATGGCATTTTTTTTTTCTAATTCCATGTCTGGTCTATACAATCATGCACTTTTATTCCGAGGTCAAAAGTGTAACACACAACAGTTTAAAGAAAGGTCATAATATGTATTTTTTTCCATTCTACTATTCGGGGGTATGGGTTGCAAATTCCCTTCTTGTACATGGTGCGGTCACTGTAAATCTAACCAGACATTCCTTCCAGGAGAGCTGTTGAGAACAACGGTGATTTTGGCTTTAAAAAATATTTATTTTTTTAATTTTTTTATTCTTTTGTCTTCGGAAAAATGAAAACCATTTGTAAGTTAGCTGAGTTCTATGGCTTTAATCTCCTTTAAAAAATAAAACATTTTAAGGGTCCAAAAAAAATAATTATAATTAAAAAAATAATAAAATAAAAAAAGGGGAAAAAATGTTGATATTGCCACAAAATCATTAAATTCACCTGACGTGCTGAAAGAAAAGGTTTCAAGGTCCACACAAATCAATGATTTGCTTTAATTTTTTGTTGTATCTTTATCTTTCTGATCTTTCTGCCCTTTAGCCGTCCGATTGGTGATGTTATTCAAGCAAGAGCGGATTCCTGCCAAGTGCAGGAGGGAACCGGCTGCCTCTTTCATCTCTTCATCGTCGCTCTCTGGCGGCTTTTCTGTACGTCTCTTTTTCAGTGGTAGAGCATCACTGGGGATTCTACGTACTTTGAGCAAGTGTTGCTTTTTCTTGTGCTGTGAGGAATAGCCACTGTCAGCTAAGGAATCCTTTGTCTCCTTTTTGACTAGTTTCTTATCCTCCTCTTCTGTCTCACTATAACTCTCGTGACTCTGGAGACTGGTGTCACTGCCAGCTCGGCAGACTTTGGCTGCAAATTCATAATGGTCATCAGCGGAGGACGTTGATACAGAGTCACTGTTGGGTGAAGAACTTCTTTTATTGGAGGATTTGGCGCTGCTGTAGTTATGGTCCTCTTTGGGGTCGCTGCTTACTACTGGAGAGCCACACGACGGTTCACTCTCTGTTCTCATTCGGCAGTTTGCTATCCCATTTCTGCAACAACAATAAAACGTTATTAGATCAATAACTTTAAATTGGCAAGTTGTTTCTTTAAATGTTCTAATAAACAGTATTTGAACATAATTTTAACAGGACATTCTAATGCAAAAAATATGGTCAAATGTGTTAGTGCACATAAATTGTTTGTATTACTAACTAGCTAACTACGTGTTTAATCTCCCACAAGGGGATTTGGTGCTGCAATAATTGTAGCTCCTGAGCACAATGTTACCTGTTATTGGTTACTTGACTTTAAATATGTGTTTAATCCTTTTGCTGGGTAAGTAATGCAAAAATTACACGCTCTAACAAATTAGAATAATGAAATAAAACAGAGTATCTTTTTTGCACTAGAATATCCCTTTAACCCCATAACCCATTTTGACGTATATATACGTTGTGCAGTACCTTGCTTATTGTACTACACAGTGTATATATGTCTGAGCTGCAGGAAGCTCCAGCAGTCTCGGCTGTTAAGCTATAGTCGAGAGCTGGAGTTCCTGAGCTCATCACTTTTGTCTTCATATGGAACCAGAGCATGATCGGTGCTCCAGTTCCATATAAAGGCAGATGCCATATTGTTACAGACGGTGATCAGGGAGTTTGGAGGGTAATGGGGGATCCTACACTGCAGAAAATATTAAAAAAAATAATATGTAATTAAAATTTCTGCCAGTACCTAGGATGGTGGTGACCAGTGGGATTGAGGGAGGGAAGAGAACGGTTTGCGAGGGTTCAGGGGGTGGGAAGTGTCAAGTGGGACGGGGAATATTCGAAGTGTGGTGAGCAGCTGCAATTAGCGGCCTTCTTATTAGCAAAATGCAATAGCAGATCCATATATCTCTGCTATTTCTGAACAAAAGGGATCCCAGAGAAGCTTTTACAATCATTTGTGAAAAAATTTAACGATTTTTTTTTATATGACCGCATTGAAAATATACCAAAATGGGCCTAGATTAATACCTTTAGTTGTCTACTTAAAAAAAATAGTTTTGACAGGTAAATAAAAAAACAAAAACAAGGCTCTATTTCTGTTTAAATAGAGTGATAGTATAAATGCTAAAAACTCCCCGAAATTTTGGGCAACTTCTTCTATGAAAGTCCCGTTAGTGAAGGGGTTAATGAAAGCCAAATAATGTGGTTACAGTTGTGAATAATATTAAACATGTATTATTAATAGTTAAACATTTCTCTATAATCTAGGACTTTTTTGGACTGTTCATTTCTGTGGGAACATTAAACTATATTTTCAAATTTTAAATCATGTATATATAATACTCCTATTATTGGTGTGACAGCGCAGTATTAAAAAAATAAAAAGTATTTTTTCTTTTATTCAGGACAGGAAAATCCATTTTGCATTAAATAAATAAATAAAAAACTGAAATAGCCATAATACCTTTTAGGAGCAACAAAACAAAATATTTTAATGTCCCTTTAAATTAAGAACCAATCCTGTAATTAATTTATTAAACATACTCGTTTTCACGGAAGCCTTTCAAGTGACTAACTCAGCACCCAGGACTAAAACTTATTAACAGCTATTGTTCATTCTCTAAGGGTGTACTGCTTCTGAACCCAGAAATCATAACTGCTGGGTTAATTACTTAAAAGGACACGGTCATCAATACATCAGGTTAATTGTTGCTTTCAGTATACATAATGCTAGTTATTAAATTCTGAGTGAAATAATTCTGAGGATTTACAGTGTTTTCACTATGTGTGCTATTTTATGATGCCATAGGCTAATTTGTTTACTACTGTGACAAGGAAGTTTTTTGTAATACATCACAGAAACTAAAAGCATAAAATCACAAAATAGTATATGGAGTGTTAATTACAAGGAACAATAACATCAATTGTAAATAGTATTTTTTAATGGGTTTATGTGTTGAAATACATTTTAAGATTATAATATAAGGGGCCAGATTATGAGTGGAGCGCTATTTAATGCTCCCGATCGTGCGTTAATTACGCTTGAGGTAAAAAAAATTTGCACTCGTCGGGTTGTGCTCGTATTACTAGTTGAAAGTAAAAAGTTATCACTCTTGCGCTAACCCGACGGGCCCAAAAAGCCGTACTTAGGATATTTTGCGATGACCTATTCCCCATAGAAGTCAACAGAGAAAAAACAGAAGGAAAAAACACAACTCGCGTGCAAACCCAATCGCATATTCTCAAGTGCACTAACCGGACTTAAAAATTGTTTTTCACATAGCAGAATATGTTCTATTTATTTGTAAATACAGATTTATATATATATATATATATATAAAAGTGGCAGTAGGTCCAGCACTAGTATGCACATAGGCAATTTGAGCCTGTATGTAGAGTGCACATGCACCTGAGTGTCCTGCAGCTCCTCACATATATATCCAAAAGAACAAAAAATGGCGCCAGCACTGTCTTCAGGTTAAGAAAATTTTATTATTTATTTATTGTGACATAGAAGAACAGCAACGTTTCGGGTCTCACTGACCCTTAGTCATGCTATGGAATGCTATGAAACTGCCTTATATAGCACTTGTGTCTTAATTGCTAAACATTAACCCATTAGGCTCCTGATCTTTCTCATGAAACAATACAAAACTGCCATCTGCAGATAGATATATACAGATTATTATAGAAATATCTATTGAGAAATAGAACATATTCTGCTATGTGCAGAACATTGGAATGTGAAATATTTACACTAAATACACAGTGTAACACTTTATTAAAAATGAATAGTGCATAAATATGTTTGTACATGTTTTCATCAACTTAACTGCAAATATGTACATATGTATTTATGTGTTTATATGTCTGTAAATACATATTATACACATACATAAATATACATATATATATTCATACATATATATGCATACATATAAATTGGCTGCCTTTTCTCCTAACACCTGAAATCTCATATATTTGAGCCTTTGTAACTTTTTGTGCAATATTCTTTTAAAATAATTTTTATTAGATGGTGTTATAATGAGTGTAACTGTGCTTTGAAATATATTTTTGAGGTGTTTTGTGACCGTTTTTGTTTCGCGAACAGTTAACCAGAGCTCTGCGGTAGCATTCACTTTTATTTTCAACTTGTAATACAAGCACAATTTAACCTGCATGCAAAAGAAAGTGAAAACCCGATATTGCTTGTGCCCAAACGTTTGTACTCCACTCATAATCTGGCCCGAAATCTTTAATTATGTGTAGTGAAAAAAAAAAAAAAAAGAAAAACGCAATATACTTTCATTATTTATTTTGTCTGCTTTTGCAGTAATTTAAATTATAAACTATAAAGTAACGGCCACTGTCATGTTGAAACCTAGGTTTCTCTTATCCAATCTCTTCTTCTGAAGAAAATGAAGGAGAGATAATACGAGCAAGCAAAGGCTGTGTTGTAAACCATTTTAACTTGTAACATAAATATTGCATACTTTATCTGCTCAACATGGTGGCACCCATTACTTTATAAAAACACTTATTCCTTCAATGTTTAAACAACTAATATAATCTACATACTATTGCCAGGCTAATCTTTGCGTTGACTACATCATTATGCCTAGTATTTATTTATTGTTCAACTTTTTTAAACAGATACAGATTTTTTTTCAGTTTAATGGCCCTTTTAACATTTCACACTGCACACATTTATATATATATATATATATATATATATATATATATATATATATATATATATATATATATATATATAAAATAAATAAAACAATAAATAAAATAAAAACTGGGCAAAAAAGTACTTAGTCAAAAACACAACTTTTTTTTTTATATCAGTATAAACCTTGGTTTGTGTGCACTACTGGCAGCCAAATGGGTTAGTTCATTACTATGTCTTACTGGCAGCAAAAAGGTAAAACCATTGTTTTTGTATGTAAAATTACTACCCAGTTGTACAAAATAAATATGGCAGGTTCAAGGGTGGGGTAATTCTGGAGAGGGGCCATTGTGTGACCCCCATCTACCACCAGTGCCCAGTCATTTACGTGTCAGCCAGTCTTTTTGTGGAATACAGCTGGCAACCCCATTATATTCAAAAATAAAAATAAAACATTTTAAAATGGAGAAAACATTTACTTTCAAAAGACATTTTTTTATAGTAAAACAATTCAATATACTTTCATTATTTATTGTATCCACTTTTCCTGTCATTAAAAGGGACAGTAGTCAGAAATACACTTTCATGACTCAGATAAAGCATACCAATTCAATGTACTTTCCATTTACATTGTTCTCTTAGTAAAATTTGTTGAAAAGAATACTTAGGTTCAGGAGCAGCAATGCACTACTAGGAGCTACAGCAACTGCTGATTGGTGACCGCACATATTTGCATCTTTATATCAGATGTGTTTAGCTAGCTCCCAGTAGTGCATTGCAGCTCCTTCAACAAAGCATACCAACAGAACAACGCCAGTTTGATAATAGAAGTGCATTGTAAAGTTGTTTAAAACTTAGATTACAAGATGATACATCCCCATACTGTATGGATATTTAAAAAAAACAAATACATCTGCATATTATTCTCAGGCTAATCTAAGTATAGAATTTATTTAGTGTCCCTTTAAAATATGTTCTCAGTGATTTGTCAGTAACTCTTATTACTAATGGTAGTGCGAAATAAAGCGTATGGTGGGTGATATAGATATTAGCGGTGGTTGCAAGATGTTAAAGGGACATACATGTACAAAAAGGAAAATGTTCAGCATTTTATTATTACACTTTTGCTTGCATATAACTATTTATTTATTCTCCAGCGCAGCAATGCAGTCTGGAACCTGGGGGAACACATCTGGTGAGCCAATGAGAAGAGGGATGTGTACATAGCCACCAATTACAGCTAGCTCTTAGTAGCTCACTGTTGCTCCTGAGAGTACCTACATATGCTTTTCAACAACAGCATACCAGAAGAATGAAGTCAATTTAAAAACAAAAGTTAATTGAAAAGTCTCTTAAAATTGCATGCACAATCTAAACCATGAAAATGTAGAATTTAACTTTAGAAAGGTATTTCCTTTGTCTCATTATAGTGCCATGGAGGCTCTTTTTTAATTTAGCATTACATTCCTAAAGCCTGTATGTATCAGTAGGGTACATTTACAAAATGGAGATTATCTAAATATATGCAATTGACAAAATATTATTCTGCTGCACTATTGTTTAACACAGTGGGTGTGCTGCCCTGAGGATGAATTTGTGTTACTATGTGGTGTGTACATATTCTACTCTAGTGTATGCTCATTTGTTGGTTTGTTGTCAGATGCTTTATTATGCAGCAGGAACAGTAAAAAGTTATTTTAAAATGAATATGGTTTCTGGCCACTTTGAAATGGCTGCCAAGCTCCGCCCACTGATGACGTCATGATCTGGGCTCCATTAAAGGTTCACTAGTTACAAAAGACTCACTAATTGGATGCAACATACTGTCAATGCTATTCAGCAGCGTGCCTAGATGTACCCATAGATTGTGATGTCATCAGTGGGCGGAGATTAGCAGCCATTTCAAAGTGTCCTGAAACAATATTCATTTTAAAATAACTTTTTTTACTGTTCCTGCTGCATGATATAAAAAGGGGTGGATGTGGCTATTTGCAGTGTAATCTAAGGGATGACTTTAAGATGACTAAGGTGTAGACTTGTCCCTTTAAAGGGACAGTTTACTCCAAAATGTGTATTGTTTAAAAAGATAGATAATCCCTTTATTACCCATTCCCCAGTTTTGCACAGCCAACATGGTTATATTAATATACTTTTTACCTCTGTGATTACCTTATATCTAAGCCCCTGCAGACAGCCCCCTTATTGCAGGGCTATTTATTTATTATCTATTGACTTGCATTTTTGACAATTAGTGCAATATCAGCCAAAACTCCATGGGAGTGAGCACAATGTTATATATATGGCTCACAATGAATTAGCCGTGTCTTGTGAAAAGCTAATAAAAATGCATGTGATAAGACGCTTTCTGTAGTGGCTTACAGGCAGAAATTTTGTGGTTTAAATGTTATAAAGTATATTAATATAACAATGTTGGTTGTTCTCTTTTTAAACAATAACAATTTTGGTGTAGTCTGCCCCTTTAAACCAAAATTAAATAGCGCATCTGTTTAAATAAAACAAATTAGATAAAAACAGAAAAAATAAAATAAAATGTGTGGTTCTCAGTCTGAATTAAAATCCAAAATACTACCCAGAAGGCACAAAATATAAACACCTATAATTATTAATGTGCAAATGCAGCATCACTCATGGCAAACTTTTTTAATTTGCAAAACCTTTCACCCATACCCAATAAAAGCCTAGGATTTTTATTTTGCCTGCAGCTGATTGGAGGGTCTGCAAAAAAACCAGGTTTCCTTCTTATAAATGTAAAAGAGAAAGTTAAAAGGGACAGTAAACACCTTGCAATCTTAAGACATTTCTGTTGCTTTGCTATAGAATAACTTAGCAGACAAGTCTAAATATTTTTAAAACTAATTAAAAACTGCAATTATTTATAAATAACCAAGCTCCACCCACCGCCTTATTTAGAAGAGCCAATCTGGGCTTGAGTTTACAAACAACAAGGCTAGCACCATATAGTTAGTATACAGTGCATTGCTTTGCAGTTCTTTTCTGTAAAAGCTAGGGATGCACCGAAATTTCGGCTGCAGAAACGTTTCGGCCGAAAAATTGCATTTTTGGTTATTTCGGTTTTCAGCTTTTTTGCCTGTCATTTTCGGTAAAATTATTGAGTATCATATTTCAAATTTGATGCTAGCCTAGAGCTGCTGTTTGAGAACATTACTTGACTTACTGTTTTGCATATAATAATAGTTTTCTAGGACTATACTTTATTTGGATAATTGGTAAAAACAAAGAAAAAAACTTAAATCTGATTCTGTTACACAGAACTAAATACAGAATAATACAGTATATCGATATTTTAAGTAGAGATGCAGATAAATTTTGCCCGGAAATATTCTTGCTAAAATTATTGTGCAGCATATTATTGTTATAAGATATTTCTTGTCCAATTTTAGTGTACTTTCAATAAAAGTGTGGTATTTTATTGGCTTGCAGTTTTTCAATTATAATATATATATAGGAACCAAATGAAGATGCACTCTTTTTCGGGGATCAGGTCCCCTTCGTCAGCATAAACAATAGTGAACACAACCAAACTTATATAGTGTTTAAAATAACAATTCAAACCATACCTCAATCAAACAGTGGCGGCAAAAAGCTCCGGTCTGGAACGCTGCTTGCGTTCCACAGATCCGTCAAACCGGAAGTGATGCATATGTCACTTCCGGGAGGGAACGTCATATCATCATAGTGAAAAAACATATATTCCTATATAATGTACATAACCCTTGTAAAGCACCCCCATTAAAGGATAAAGCATGTGTCATGTTGAAAGACAAATGTGCATACTCAAAATGTATTATTCCTGCAGTTTATCATGGTGCCGTGTATATAGCGTGAGTTGCCATGGCAACAAATATACAAATCTTAGAACAAAAAGAAAAAAGAGAAAACACTTATCCAAGTTATCTTTGCTTTCTTACTGTTAGATAAAGTCTATCTGATTCTCCTTGGAGACCTTGTTTGTAATATTGATTAAGTAAATAGGTCTACCTATAGGAGCAGTGCGTATGTATTCAACTCAACGTTTCAAAAAATTGACCTAGGTCACAAAAAGTGTGAGCCAAGCTCAAAAAAAGGATATGCTAGAAGATACTAAGTATCAGCTTGCTACAATAGATACACAGTGGAATATAACAGATATTAATTCACAATAAAGTACTCACTGTCTGGGCGTATGGATTGAGTATCACTATTAGTAATTAATGGTCAGTAAATCATGACCATATTTACACATAGTGCAAAGGTATATCAATAATTTCTAAACCCCTATTAAAGACACACATAAAGGTACCAAACAAACATTAAGATTACCTAAATAATTCAAAGTTGACACCACCTATACCCTGAACAAAATAATGCAAGTAGGTAAGACTAACACTGTTATTCAATAGCTACTTTTATATAACAAAGGTAGTTGTGACCATCCTGAGTCACAATAAAAACCTGGAAAATAAAATTAATTGGATATCAGAGAACAAGATACAAGACACAAAGTTCAGACAACCTGTTTTGTCAACTAGCAGCTCAATAAGATACGGTCTAGATAAATTTGTGATTAACGTGGAACTGTCAAATTTTAGTGTGGATAATACATTAATAAATAAAAGCAATTGTGTTTCAGAACAAGCCACCAATAAGGCCATGTAAATTTTCTAACACAACTCTCACAGTGTTATTTCCACACAATTTCCTGTCACATTCAAACGCAAATCATCAGAGTTATAACCCAACATAAAGGAGATGTGTTTTTAGTAATATGCGCAGGCAGCAGAAAACAATTCAGCTGTCATTTTAAATACACAAATAAAAGTTAAATTTTAAAAACTACTATTGTTTACTGTGTTGACTGATCCAATACACATGAAATTTTTCTAACAGTGTATAGAAGCATATCCTTTTTTTGAGCTTGGCTCACACTTTTTGTAAAATAGGTCAATTTTTTGAAATATACAAATCTATCAAGACCGGGAGTGATAGGATTGATAGACTTAAGGTCCCAAACGACGACATTCCCTCCTACAAAGGTGAGATCATGAGACAGCTAAATGGCCCTAATGATTATAAAGTTTTATCTTGTAACCCTGTACAAAAATTCAAAAAAGATCTTATCTCACTTCTAGATGATGGTCTTATGCAAGGCCATATTGATGACAAGACCTTTGATTTTTTACTAGTGGACAATCCTATCACTCAATTATACATGTCTTGCCAAAGGTCCACAAAAGCATTGAGAATGTCAAAGGTAGACCAATAGTGTCTGGTATTGGCTCGCTTTGCGAGCCTTTATCTCAATGGCTGGATAGCATATTACAACCATTGGTTGCTACATTACCAAGCTTTCTCAAAGACACTAAGCATGTATTACAGATATTTGATCGTTTCACTTGGCAAGACAACTTCTCTTGGCTCAAAGTGGACGTGGTGGCTTTATATTCGTCCATCCCTCATTCCATGGGTATCCTTGCTGTCAAATATTTTTTGGAGAAAAAAAACTCAACTACACAAAAGAATTCATCCAATTTATTTTGGATGTTCTGCAATATTTATTGACACACAATTATTTTAAGTTTGAAGATTTATTTTATCTCCAACTGCAAGGAACGGCGATGGGGAGAAATTTGCGCCCTCATACGCAAATTTGGTAATGGGATGGTTCGAATTGAGCATGATATATGGAGAACAGAATCCCTTTCTTCAGTGCATTAAAAGTTATCATCGTTATATTGACGATTTGATATTGATATGGATGGGTCACCCTGCACTCATTGAAGGCTTTATTGGATATCTTAACCAAAATGAGTGGGGTTTACAGTTCACTTTTGAAACTAGCAGAACATCTATTAATTTTCTAGATGTTCAGTTAAGTAATGTGACTGGTACCAACAGAATTAAATCCGAGATATATAGAAAGCCTATATCGGGAAAAGCAATCACCCTTTAAATGTTCCATATGGCATTGCAAAGGGGCAGTTTATTAGGGTAAAAAGAAACTGCTCTGAAACACAAGACTGCATTACACAAAGTGAAGACCTCACTCAGAGACTTTTAAGCAGAGGCTATAATTCTGCCATCCACAAAGCAAAAAAGGAAGTTAACTGTCTTGATAAAAAAATCATTACTAGTAGACAAACCACAGAGGACTCATGCGAATAGTGACCAGGTCCCTTTTATTACCCAGTACTCGTCTGACTATAACAACATTTGTAAAATCATTCGTAGTCATCTACCAATCCTTAAGGCAGATGAGGGACTAGTCCCTATCATTGACAAGGGATGCAGGTTTTCCTATAAAAGGGGATGCACTATAGGGAATTTGATGTCACCTAGTGCTTTACCCAAAACACACTCATTCACAGGTTCCTGGTTACAATCTAAAGGAATGTACAAGTGTGGATACAGTGCCTGTATCCCTTGTAGTTTTATTCAAAAAGGAAACATCTTTTCCTCTGCAGCTACGAACAAAACATACAAGATACACAGTTGTGTCAATTGTCGTACTAAGTATGTCATTTATCTTATTTGGTGCACATGCACCCCCAAACCATACGTAGGATGTACCTCCAGGGAGGTGAGGGAACATATAAGACAACACTTATCAGACATTAAAAGGTCTGATCCAGTTTCCGAAATGGCCAAACATTTCATTCATAAACATAACAGTAGTAATTCTACTTTTAAATGGATGGTCATTGATCAAGTACAGGCACATAGTAGGGGAGGTGATCGTAACAAGGCCCTACTAAAACAGGAGGCATTCTGGATTTTTACTCTAGAATCACGCATACCTAATGGTTACAATTCTATCAATGATATTATAATTTTTTGGGAATAATAGCTCCAATATATACATATATAAAGGCTTCACTGTTTTTCTCTCTAAATATCTTATATTGTAAATATTGTGTTTGCCCCTCCCTTATATGTATCATCCATTAATACACTTATTAAGGGAACTATGACATGGGTGGCTTAAGTTTCCAACGTATGTGAATTGTATGGTGGTAGTTTCCAACTGCTGTGAAGCACTTGTGAGGTATTCTTCTCCATATTTAAGTCCATATTTAAGATAAGCAGTGCACCAGTTTGTTTGTGTTTTTTCAAATATAAGGAATAGATAATTCTATTTTCATGTGCTTTTTTCAGCATTAGAAACTATCATACAACACGGACATAACTTTACCTATGTGTTTAATTGATGGCTATTTGGCAGTTTATCTTTAATACTAGGGGGACATGTTATAATTGTTATTTCAATATAAAGTGCATTCATAAAGTAAACATGTTGATGTACTTATAATATAGGACCACGTGTTTTTCATTTTATTTTATATTCATTTTCATTTTTTGCACCATTTGATATAACTTTGATTAAGTCAACATGCAATAGGGATTAATGTGTTAACATCCAATCAGTTAGATTTATTTTCCCAGCATGATCATTTGTCTCCTAGTATTTATTTATGTCTGTGTTCTCACTTTCCTTGTATTAATATGTACATTGTATCATTTTTTGATAATTGGTTCTTATATTCAATACACGGCTCCTTTTCGATACAATAAGGTGTATCAAAATTAGTTTGAACCCAAATACGTATGTTTTCTAATATTTTGTTCACATGTCAGGTTCTTCTATGTTATGCAAACAATTACAGGTGTATAAAGTTTGTAATCAATGACAACCAATAGTATTTCAGTACTGCTTTTAAAAATTGGCGGTTTTTCATTTGAAATTATGGCTAGGAGTAAGGCCGTAAGCCGAAACATGTCAGACCTTTCACACTGAGCACTGTCAATATTTTTAATTGACCATTAAAATGGGACTTTGTTTTAAGACCGTTATGGCTTTTTTTGCTTTTGTTATTTACCAATATTCCCTTTTGACAAGCCTGGTCTGTGAATGAACTCTATTTCTCTGGTTGTTTAACCTTTGAAAACCCAATATCCCCTGTACCTGGATTCCGGAGTTCACCTTTAAGGATTGGCCGAGCGGTTGGAGCTACGTCAGAGACGAGCACGGATACGCTGTATTTGCTTTTGGTCGTAAGGAGATGCAGCCACGCTAAGCGTTGAAGGAGCGGATGATATAAGCTTACCGGTCTACCTGAGGTGCAGCGTGGCGGTGCCTTTTGGGTTGAGAATCTGGTAAGAGCTTGCCTACCCCCCCCTTCCTAGGAGCTGCACATACACCTTGTGAGTACCTGCACGAACTATCCGTTATTCCACCGAGCTCAGCCATACCTATCTGTGATCTCTATAGGGACATTATGTCTCGGCAGGCATCCTGACACAGCCGTGATTATCTTTTGTTTGTTTACACACTGTATATATATATATATATATATATATATATATATATATATATTAAAATAATTTGAAAAAATATATATTTTTGGTTTCGGTTTTCGGCCAAGTGCATCATGGATTTTCGGGTTCGGTTTTGGTCCAGAATTTCCATTTCAGTGCATCACTAGTAAAAGCCAATTAGGGGAAGATATACAGCGACATTGAAAAGTCTGCAGTATTCCTTTTTCATTTCTGAGAATTAAAAAGCCACAAAACTAAATTACATGAAAGGGGGCAACATAAATAGTGAATTATATTGCACAACTAAATTACATATTAAAATCCAAGGTGTTTACTGTCCCTTTAAGTGTGTGTAATTAAAGAAATTCAGAGGAAGAGAGGTATAGCTTGGCTTAAAATGGTATTTTCATTTCTACAAATAATTTACAAAGGTATCCTAGGTTTAGGATGATAGGTGGAATAAAGTTTGGTTGCAAAGAATGTCCAGTGGGATTTCTAGAATATTGAAATCAAATAACTGTAGAATATTGTCAACAGAACTCATAAATATTAAATTCATGGCTCTATTTTTTTGCCAATGGGTAAATTCTCCGTTTTCAAATATGGCTTATTAAAATTGGTGAGCCCAAATGATTAACTCCTTAACTGCAAGCAGAATGTTCCATGCAAGCTATTATCTGCAAAGCCACCAAGGAATGAAACTGTTTAATGTAACAACCAATAAAAAAGCAACATTTATTATTAATCTTAAATCATTGAATAGGTTCCAATCAGTATTTGATCACTCAGAATAAATTCAATATTTTATCTTTTAGCTTACAAATAGATTTTATGAAGAGTAGGTCGCAGATAATTTTTGTCTTTTTAGCTATTTCCAGTAATTACAACCTGCATTTTCATCATTATGTGCTAATTAAGCTTTTTTGTTGTTTAACAAGTGTATCTCTCGGTGTGTTACAATTTTCTGCATCCACAGAACTCTTGCTAATTTTAAAATAAGCATTTTTACAGAATACATAAAAATATTACAATCATTTAAAAGAACTGTGTAGTCAAAAATCAAAATTGCATGCCCTGTCTGAATCAGGAAAGTTTAACAGCTTTCCAATTTACTTGTATCATCATTTTTGCTTAGTTCTATTGGTATCCTTTGTTGAAAGCTAAACCTAGGTAGGCTCATATGCCGATTTCTAAGCCCTTGAAGGCCACTTCTTATCTCAGTGCATTTAGACAGTTGTTCACAGTCAGAGAGCGCTAGTTCATTTGTATCATAACGATAACATTGTGCTCACTCCCGTGGAGTTATTTATGAGCCAGCAATGATTGGCTAAAATTCAAGTCTGTCAAAAGAACTGAAATAAGGAGGCAGTCTGCAGAGGCTTAGATCCAAGGTAATCACAGAGGTAAAAAGTGTATTAATATAACCGTGTTGGTTATGCAAAACTGGAGAATGGGTAATAAAGGGATTAGCTATCTTTTTAAACAATAAAAATTCTGGAGTAGACTGTCCCTGTAATGTATTAAATAAAAAGAATTATTAATTCATTATGAGTAGGAATGGGCAAATGTTTTTGACACATGTTTAAAAAACAAACAAAAATAAAATAGACCCATCCATGTATTCCTTACCTGGCAACTTGAGAGAAAAATATGATGCAAAACAGAATTTATGCTTACCTGATAAATTACTTTCTCCAACGGTGTGTCTGGTCCACGGCGTCATCCTTACTTGTGGGAATATCTCTTCCCCAACAGGAAATGGCAAAGAGTCCCAGCAAAAGCTGGCCACATAGTCCCTCCTAGGCTCCGCCCACCCCAGTCATTCGACCGACGGACAGGAGGAAAAAACAGGAGAAACTATAGGGTGCCGTGGTGACTGTAGTTAGAGAAAATAATTCATCAAACCTGATTAAAAAAACAGGGCGGGCCGTGGACCGGACACACCGTTGGAGAAAGTAATTTATCAGGTAAGCATAAATTCTGTTTTCTCCAACATTGGTGTGTCCGGTCCACGGCGTCATCCTTACTTGTGGGAACCAATACCAAAGCTTTAGGACACGGATGAAGGGAGGGAGCAAATCAGGTTACCTAAACAGAAGGCACCACGGCTTGCAAAACCTTTCTCCCAAAAATAGCCTCCGAAGAAGCAAAAGTATCAAATTTGTAAAATTTGGCAAAAGTGTGCAGTGAAGACCAAGTCGCTGCCTTACATATCTCATCAACAGAAGCCTCGTTCTTGAAGGCCCATGTGGAAGCCACAGCCCTAGTAGAGTGAGCTGTGATTCTTTCAGGAGGCTGCCGTCCGGCAGTCTCGTAAGCCAATCGGATGATGCTTTTAAGCCAAAAGGAAAGAGAGGTAGAAGTCGCTTTTTGACCTCTCCTTTTACCAGAATAGACGACAAACAGAGAAGACGTTTGTCTGAATTCTTTTGTAGCTTCTAAGTAGAACTTTAGAGCACGGACTACATCTAAATTGTGTAGCAAACGTTCCTTCTTTGAAACTGGATTCGGACACAAAGAAGGTACAACTATCTCCTGGTTAATATTTTTGTTGGAAACAACCTTTGGAAGAAAACCAGGCTTAGTACGCAAAACAACCTTATCTGAATGGAACACCAGATAGGGCGGAGAACACTGCAGAGCAGATAACTCAGAAACTCTTCTAGCAGAAGAAATAGCAACCAAAAACAAAACTTTCCAAGATAACAACTAAATATCTATGGAATGTAAAGGTTCAAACGGAACCCCTTGGAGAACTGAAAGAACTAGATTTAAACTCCAGGGAGGAGTCAAAAGGTCTGTAAACAGGCTTGATCCTAACCAGAGCCTGAACAAATGCTTGAACATCTGGCACAGCTGCCAGTCGTTTGTGTAACAAGACAGATAAAGCAGAAATCTGTCCCTATAGAGAACTCGCTGATAATCCTTTATCCAAACCTTCTTGTAGAAAGGAAAGGATCTTCCTATCTAGTTACCGGTTTTCTGGCTTGAACCAGAGTATCTATCACAGAATCTGAAAACCCACGCTTTGATAGAATCAAGCGTTCAATTTCCAAGCCGTCAGCTGGAGGGAGACCAGATTTGGATGTTCGAATGGACCCTGTACAAGAAGATCCTGTCTCAAATGTAGCTTCCATGGTGGAACCGATGACATATTCACCACGCAGGAGCTATCAAGATCACCGAGGCCCTCTCCTGTTTGATCCTGGCTACCAGCCTGGGAATGAGAGGAAACGGCGGAAACACATAGGCTAGGTTGAAGGTCCAAGGCGCTACCAGTGCATCCACTAGAGTCGCCTTGGGATCCCTGGATCTGGACCCGTAGCAAGGAACCTTGAAGTTCTGACGAGACGCCATCAGATCCATGTCTGGAATGCCCCATAATTGAGTTAATTGGGCAAAGATCTCCAGGTGAAGTTCCCACTCCCCCGGATGGAATGTCTGACGACTCAGATAATCCACCTCCCAGTTTTCCACTCCTGGGATGTGGATCGCAGATAGGTGGCAGGAGTGATCCTCCGCCCATTCTATTATTTTGGTCACTTCTCTCATCGCCAGGGAACTCCTTGTTCCCCCCTGATGATTGATATAAGCAACAGTCGTCATGTTGTCTGATTGGAATCTTATAAATCTGGCCTTTGCTAGTTGAGGCCAAGCCCTGAGAGCATTGAATATCGCTCTCAGTTCCAGAATGTTTATCGGGAGAAGAGACTCTTCCCGAGACCATAGTCCCTGAGCTTTCAGGGATTCCCAGACCGCGCCCCAGCCTGCTAGACTGGCGTCGGTCATGACGATGACCCACTCTGGTCTGTGGAAGCTCATTCCCTGGGACAGGTGGTCCAGGGTTAGCCACCAACGGAGTGAGTCTCTGGTCTTCTGATCTACTTGAATCACTGGAGACAAGTCTGTATAGTCCCCATTCCACTGTTTCAGCATGCACAGTTGTAATGGTCTTAGATGAATTCACGCAAAAGGAACTATGTCCATTGCTGCAACCATCAACCCTACCACTTCCATGCACTGAGCTACGGAAGGACGTGGAATAGAATGAAGAACTTGACAAGCGTTTAGAAGTTTTGACTTTCTGACTTCTGTCAGGAAAATCCTCATTTCTAAAGAATCTATTATTGTTCCCAAGAAAGGAACTCTTGTTGACGGAGACAGGGAACTTTTTTCTATGTTCACCTTCCATCCATGAGATCTGAGAAAGGCCAGAACGATGTCTGTGTGAGCCTTTGCCTTTGAGAGAGACGACGCTTGTATCAGAATGTCGTCCAAGTAAGGTACTACTGCAATGCCCCTTGGTCTTAGGACCGCTAGAAGGGACTGGAGCAGTGGCTAACCCGAATGGGAGGGCCACAAACTGGTAATGTTTGTCCAGAAAGGCGAACCTTAGGAACTGATGATGATCCTTGTGGATAGGAATATGTAGATACGCATCCTTTAGATCCACGGTAGTCATAAATTGACCTTCCTGGATTGTAGGTAGAATCGTTCGAATGGTTTCCATTTTGAACGATGGAACCCTGAGAAATTTGTTTAGGATCTTTAAATCCAGAATTGGTCTTAAAGTTCCCTCTTTTTGGGAATTACAAACAGATTTGAGTAAAATCCTATTCCCTGTTCCGCCGTTGGAACTGGGTGTATCACTCCCATTTTTAACAGGTCTTCTACACAATGTAAGAATGCCTGTCTCTTTATTTGGTTTGAGGATAAGTGAGACATGTGGAACCTTCCCCTTGGTGGTAGTTCCTTGAATTCCAGAAGATAACCCTGAGAGACTATTTCTAGTGCCCAGGGATCCTGAACATATCTTGCCCAAGCCTGAGCAAAGAGAGAGAGTCTGCCCCCTACTAGATCCGGTCCCGGATCGGGGGCTACTCCTTCATGCTGTTTTGTTAGCAGCAGCAGGCTTCTTGGCCTGCTTACCCTTGTTCCAGCCTTGCATCGGTTTCCAGGCTGGTTTGGTTTGTGAAGCATTACCCTCTTGTTTAGAGGATGCGGAATTAAAGGCCGGTCCATTCCTGAAATTGCGAAAGGAACGAAAATTAGACTTATTCTTGGCTTTGAAAGGCCTATCTTGTGGGAGGGCGTGGCCCTTTCCCCCAGTGATGTCTGAGATAATCTCTTTCAATTCTGGCCCAAAGAGAGTTTTACCCTTGAAGGGGATATTAAGCAATTTTGTCTTGGAAGATACATCCGCTGACCAAGACTTTAGCCAAAGCGCTCTGCGCGCCACAATTGCGAACCCTGAATTTTTCGCCGCTAATCTAGCTAATTGCAAAGCGGCATCTAAAATAAAAGAATTAGCCAACTTGAGTGCGTGAACTCTGTCCATCACGTCCTCATACGGAGTCTCTCTACTGAGCGACTTTTCTAGTTCCTCGAACCAGAACCACGCTGCTGTAGTGACAGGAACAATGCACGAAATGGGTTGCAGGAGGTAACCTTGCTGTACAAAAATCTTTTTAAGCAAACCCTCCAATTTTTTATCCATAGGATCTTTGAAAGCACAATTATCCTCGATAGGGATAGTAGTACGCTTGTTTAGAGTAGAAACTGCCCCCTCGACCTTAGGGACTGTCTGCCATAAGTCCTTTCTGGGGTCGACCATAGGAAATAATTTCTTAAATATAGGAGGGGGGACAAAAAGGTATGCCGGGCTTCTCCCACTCCTTATTCACTATGTCCGCCACCCGCTTGGGTATAGGAAAAGCGTCGGGGTGCACCGGAACCTCTAGGAACTTGTCCATCTTGCATAATTTTTCTGGAATGACCAGGTTGTCACAAACATCCAGAGTAGATAACACCTCCTTAAGCAGTGCGCGGCGATGCTCTAATTTAAATTTAAATGTCACAACATCAGGTTCAGCCTGTTGAGAAATTTTTCCTGAATCTGAAATTTCCCCATCTGACAAAACCTCCCTCATGGCCCCTTCAGATTGGTGTGAGGGTATGACAGAGCAATTATCATCAGCGCCCTCCTGCTCTTCAGTGTTTAAAACAGAGCAATCGCGCTTTCTCTGATATGCAGGCATTTTGGATAAAATATTTGCTATGGAGTTATACATTACTGCCGTCAATTGTTGCATAGTAATAAGCATTGGCGCGCTAGAAGTACTAGGGGCCTCCTGCGTGGGCAAAACTGGCATAGACACAGAAGGAGATGATGTAGAACTATGTCTACTCCCTTCATCTGATGAATCATCTTGGGGAACTTTACTATCTGTGGCAGTACTGTCCTTACTTTGTTTGGACGCTATGGCACAATTATCACACAATTTTGAAGGGGGAGACACATTGACTTTCATACATATAGAACATAGCTTATCTGAAGGTACAGACATGTTAAACAGGCTTAAACTTGTCAATAAAGCACAAAAACCGTTTTAAAACAAAAACGTTACTGTCTCTTTAAATTTTAAACAGTGCACACTTTATTACTGAATATGTGAAAAAGTATGAAGGAATTGTTTACCAAATTTTCACCACAGTGTCTTAAAGCATTCAAAGTATTGCACACCAAATTTCAGAGCTTTAACCCCTCTACAGGGGTTACAGTTTTAACCCCTCTACAGTCCCAGCTACAGCCTTTGCTGCGACTTTACCAAACCCAGGGGGGAATACGATACCAAATGAAGCCTTCTAGGAACCTTTCCAACTACTTTCAGATCCACACACATGCATCTGCATGTCTTGCTCTCAAAAGTAACTGCGAAGTAATGGCGCGAAAATGAGGCTCAGCCTACAACTGGGAAGGCCCTTCCTGACTGGAAAGGTGTCTAACACAGTGCCTGACGTTAAAAAACGTTCCCCAAGCTTATAAGTGTGAATTTCAAACATAAACATGTATAAAATGTTTAAATAAAGCAATCGATTTTGCCCATAAAAGTGTCTACCAGTTTTATAGCCCATATTAAGCCCTTTATTCTGTTTGAGACTAAGAAAATGGCTTACCGGTCCCCATGAGGGGAAAATGACAGCCTTCCAGCATTACACAGTCTTGTTAGAAATATGGCTAGTCATACCTTAAACAGAAAAGTCTGCTAACTGTTTCCCCCAACTGAAGTTACTTCATCTCAACAGTCCTATGTGGAAACAGCAAACGATTTTAGTTACTGCTGCTAAAATCATCTTCCTCTCACAAACAGAACTCTTCATCTTTTTCTGTTTCAGAGTAAATAGTACATACCAGCACTATTTTAAAATAACAAACTCTTGATAGTAGAATAAAAAACTACAACTAAACACCACATACTCTTAACCATCTCCGTGGAGATGTTGCCTGTGCAACGGCAAAGAGAATGACTGGGGTGGGCGGAGCCTAGGAGGGACTATATGGCCAGCTTTTGCTGGGACTCTGCCATTTCCTGTTGGGGAAGAGATATTCCCACAAGTAAGGATGACGCGTGGACCGGACACACCAATGTTGGAGAAATATAAGTTATAATTGTTAGGGGTGGTGGGTTTCAGGGGACGCAGATTACCCAGTGCCTACAGCAGCACAAAAGCTAAATACGCAATTAGTAGGGTTGCACCGATACCGATACTAGTATCGGTACCGATACCAAGTATTTGCATGAGTACTTGTACCTTATCCCGCTGGCCTGTGTTTTTAAACAAGAAAGTGTCTACCCACAATGCATGCGTGATCTAGTATTTTTGTTTTAATATAAAACTCCTGATTAATATAGGCCTATACTGAGGCAGTTATGTATAGTTTAGAGCAGTGTTTCTTAACCACGGTCCTCAAGTACCCTCAACAGGCCAGGATTTTATTATAGCTGAACCAGTGCACAGGTGAAGTAATCAGCTGATCAGTAACCATGGTTACTAATCTGCTCTCACCCATCAGCTGATTATTTCACCTGTGCACTGGATCAGCTATAATGAAAACCTGGCCTGTTGGGGGTACGCGAGTCCTGTGGTTGAGAAACAATGGTTTAGAGGACAGCTGGGAGACATGCAATGATAAAACTGAAAATAGAAAATGCTCTATTGTGACCATTTTATTATAATACTGGTCCTTGCAAATTAAACACACAGTTAAAGTAAGATTTAGAACAGCAACTATTAGGGGCTAGCTAAACGCATCTAGTGTCCAATTACATGAAGCATATGTGAGTAGTGACCAATCATCAGCTAGCTCCCAATAGCGCAGTGCTGCTCCTGAGCCTACCTAGGTTTGCTTTTCAACAAAGGATAGCAAGAATACAAAGAACATTTAACAACAGAAGTACATTGAAAAGTCTCTTAAAATTACATGCTCTATCTGAACCATGAAAATTGAATTTTGACTTTCATACCCATACACATAAAAAGCTATTACTTCAAAAGAAAGGTTTGCTGAATTACATCACTTAAAGGGACAAGGAATCCAACAGTTTTCTTTCATGATTTAGATATAACATATTTTCAAACAACTTTCCTATTTACTTATATTATCAAATTTCATTCTCTTGTTATCCTTTGCTAAAGGAACAGCACTGCACTACTGGCCACTAGCTGAACACATCTAGTTAGCCAATTACAACAGACAAATGTGTGCAGGCACCAATCAGCAGCTAGTACCCACTAGTGTAGGATATGTGTGTATTCTTTTTTCAACAAGGGATACCAAGAGAACGAAGCACATTTGAAAATAGAAGTGAATTTAAAAGTGTCTTAACATTACATGCTCTGTCTGAATCATGCAATTTTAATTTTGACTTCTATCCCTTTAACATTACATTTAAAGGGACATTCTAATATAAAACCTACATGTTTTATAAATTCAGTAGAATAATTTTCCACTAGTGTCCCTATGTAACTGTATTTATCTCTCTCCATATATCAAGCAATGCAGCTTAGTTTGCCACAGTGAGCCAAATCAGGAGTGGCAGTCACATGCCCACTAATCAGAGGCTGTACCCATTGCTGGTGCTGTGAGGCTTGGTGCAAAAAAGCCGGACTTGCCTATATGTAAAACCCCTTTTCAGGGCTTAAGTACATAGTTTTTTGGGCTTGCTAAGTAATGTTAATTAGAATGTTGGTGAAGAAATTGTTTTTACAACACGGTGTGAATATCACAAGTGTAATTTGCGGATGTAAAATATATTTAGATTTCTTTTTACGCAAATTCCTGTTGAAATTATTTTCCGTGTATAAATAAGGTTTTCACTAACACAGCATCTGGTGTGAGAAAGTACACTAGATTTTTAACAGATTTAACAGCACCATTTACATTTTCCTTTCTGGAAAAAAGAAAAGAAAACTTGGCTGTAATATTTATTTAAAGCATCAGTACTGATTGGATTACAAAATTAAATTATTTTGCGCAACTGTGGAAAGGAGGTGCTGATGAATCTGCCTATTTCTCATGCAAAAACAGTTCTCTGATACCTTATGTGCGTTTTTTAATTTCAATTTATTTTATATTGTAGCACACAAATTATTGTTATAAAAATTGATATGAAGCTGTGATCAGAAGGCGCTACACCACTCATTCAACCAATTAATCTAATAGGTTTTTCCTAAATGAATCACGAAGTGTTAACAGCAAAACATTTTGCCATTAATTAGGAACTGCACAGCGATTGCTTGATAAATGCAAAAGTTCTTATATATCTGTCCTTAATTGGCCATAGGAAAGGAGATAATATATATAAAGAGCGTTTCAAGGGATGTGACCTAGGACTGCAAAAACTATAGCAATTTTTATTTTGTACGTAGATCTTTTGCAATGAAGTAAATACATTTTTGATGCATATATATAAAACATAGGTTTTGTGTCCTTTTAAAGTATTTTAGGGACTTATTCCAGCAATATAAAGTGTTATATTGATAGGTTTTTTTTTCTTAAACTGACATACAAGTGCAGAAAGAAAATGGTCTAAAGTGTTTTACCTGTGCAAAATGGGTTAAACCCATTTTTTTTTCTTACACTATTCAGATAGAGCATGTGATTTTAAACAACTTTTCAATTTACTTACTTGTGTTATATAATTTGTTTTGTTCCATTGGTATCCTTTTTTGAAAAGCATACCTAAGTAGACCCAGAGGCTGTTGATTGGTCGCTACACATACAGTATATGCCACTTGTCATAGGTTTACTGATGCGTTCAGCTAACTCCCAGTAATGCATTGCTACTTCAACAAATGATATCAAGAAAATGAAGCACCGAAGTTGTTTCAAATTGTATTAACTACCTGAATCATGAAAAAAAATTCATTGTTGCAGATCATAAGCCTACCTAGATATGGTTTTCAGCAAATGATACAAAGAGAACTAAATAAATTGGAAAGCTCTTAAAATAAATCACTATTTAAATTACGCACAATTAATTTTGACTTTAAGGTCCCTTAAAAATAAACCTGAGCCTTCTGTATATAAACCTGAGGTTTTGCACTGTTTTACTGTACCTACAAATATCTGAAAATTGCAATCACGAATATAATTTATGCATAAAAAAAATCATTCATAATTTGAAAACTGCATATTCTATAACAATTTACTGATTAACCAAGAGCTCAGAAAATGCTTACGATTTCACCCAAATGTAAAAATATTCTATATTCTTATTACAGATTGATTACACCTGATCTAAAATATCCTAAAAAATTAAGAAATGTAAAAATTAACTGAATCATTTACATTAATTATTTATTGAGAGAATGCTTTGTACCCTTCAGCTTAAAATAATTATTATTGTTTGCTCTGTTCCTTTAGAGAGGAGTCTGCATATAAATATGTATCTGAAAGGGTTGCAGCAATATTTCAGCCAAGGGGTTAATTTAATTATTGATTTGATTTATTTTGATAAAGCACTTGAACTTTGTTCTGCATTAAAGGGTTGAGGATAATAAAAATTCATTAAAGGACCAGTCAGCATTGTAGATTTGCATTATTAACAAATGCATGATAAGAAGACAATGCAATAGCACTTAGTCTGAACTTCAAATGAGTAGTAGTAGATTTTTGTTAAATAAATTGCAAAGTTATGTCTATTTTCACTCCCCCTGGGCCATGTGACAGCCATCAGCCAATCACAAATGCATACACATACCATGTGACAGCCATCAGCCATTCACAAATGCATACACGTTTATTCTGTGAATTCTTGCACATGCTCAGTAGGAGCTGGTGACTCAAAAAGTTTAAATATAAAAAAACTGTGCACATTTTGTTAATGGAAGTAAATGGGAAAGTTGTTTAAAATTAGATGCTCTATCTGAATCATGAAGTTTAATTTTGACTTGAGTATTCAGCATTGCACTAGCAGCTCTTGTGAGTTGCTGGTGCAACACCGCACCCTGCAGATTCGCAGCCTATCAGCCACCAGCAGGGAGGTGTCAATCAGTTTTCAGCGATGTGTGTCCGCCTGCTCAGAGCAGGCGGACAGGTTATGGAGCAGCGGTCTTTAGACCGCTGCTTCATAACTGCTGTTCCTGGCGAGCCTGCAGGCTTGCCAGAAACACGGGCCCTCAAGCTTCATTCGGAGCTTGATAAATGGGCCCCTATGTCTTTAACTCTTTGAGTGCTAATGACGGCTCTGAGCCGTCACAGAGTTTCTCACTCTGGTGCTAATGACGGCTCAGAGCCGTCATGAGCACTCTCCCACCTTGAGGGAGATCTGGGGGCTCCTAACCGCTCCTACCCCGGCGATTATGCCTGTAGAGTGACAGGCATCGCTGGGGATTCACGTGATGCGCGGTGACGTCACGCGCAATTACGTGATGACGTCACTGCGCAACTTTATTTATACTTAACAATGTTAAGTATAGGAGGATGGGTCATGCTGCTTAGAAGCCTATATATAAGGCATCTAAGCAGCTACAGACCCCCAAGACCCCACTGTTGGAAAGAGAATTGCCTAACCTTTCCAACAGTGTAAGTCTTGGGGGTCTGTAAAAAAAAATTAAAAAGTAAAAAAAAATAAAAAATAAAAAAAAAAACCTTAGAAAATATTAGCACCCAGGTAGGAAAGTGCTTAGCACTCAGAGGGTTAAGTTGTGCAATGCAATACTTATAACTTTGCAATGCATTTAAAAAATATATATATATTCATAAACAGTGTAAATATGAGTGTAGCTGTACTGTTAAATGTATTTTGATGTGTTTAGTACAATTTTCTTTTTTACATACTACCCTTTGAGTGAGATCTTAAGTCGCACTAACCCGACCTGTGTTAAACTAGAGTGCGCTCAAGTGAACGTGTTTACTTTCAACTCGTAATATGCCTGCTATTTCCGTTACGTGCAAAAAGCAGAGACAAACCCAATATCACTTGAGACCTACAGTTAGCGCGCCACACTTGAAATCTAGCGTAATATGCGTGTTATTTCCATTACGTGCAAAAAGCAGAGAAAAACCCAATATCACTTGAGACCTACAGTTAGCGCGCCACACTTGAAATCTAGCGTAATATGCGTGTTATTTCCATTATGTGCAAAAAGCAGAGAAAAACCCAATATCACTTGAGACCTACAGTTAGCGCGCCACACTTGAAATCTAGCCCTTAATGAGTAAACAACACAGCTATAATTTAAACCAATCTCAAGCTAAAATAAGTAACTGGTTCTATGTTGCAGAAATGATCACAATCAATTTGTGTAAAATTATGCAGTTTATTTATGCTTTGGAGAGCTTAAGTAACATTTATAAATGACAGAAAATGGAACAATATTGAAAGTATTACACTGTCCCCATCTGGCTACTGCATCATTTTAAAAGGATTTGAATTTTACCTTTTATTTTTAAAGGGATAGGAATGCCAAAATTAAACTTGCATGATTCAGATAGAGCATTTCATTTTAAGACACTTCGTTCTCTTAGTATCCCTTTTTGAAAAAGAATATGCACATATACAACACTAGTGGGAGCTAGCTGTCGATTGGTGCCTGCACAGATTTGTCTCTTGTGATTGGCTAACTAGATGTGTTCAGCTAGCTTCTAGTAGTGCAATGCTTTTCCTTCAGCAAAGGATAATAAGATAATGAAGCAGATTTGATCATAGAAGTAAATTGGAAAGTTGTTTAAAAAGTTAAAGAGACTGGGTTTTTCCAGTCTCTTTAACTTTATTTACTTCCTGTCACACACAGTTTTTCCTTTGAAGTGTTGCTAGGAGACATCTAATCTAGCTGCAGTCAGTCTATTGCCCGTGTTGTATAGAGCAGTGTTTTTCAATCAGTGTGCCATGAGAGACCCTCAGGTGTGCCATGGCAGACTGACAACAGTGTGACATATTTTTTAAATTTTGCTTGTTTTTTTTACTCTGGGCATGTATGTATGCTTGTGTGTAAATATATATATATATACACACACACACACACACACACAGTGCTCCACAGATAACACTTTTCCCAGTGCGGGGGTGTCCCTATATATATATATGCTGTATTAGGCTACAATGTGTGATTTTATAAAAATTTTAGATGGTGGTGTGCCGCCGAATTTTTTAAAGGGACAGTATACACTTATTTTCATATAACTGCATGTAATAGACACTACTATAAAGAATAAGATGCACAGATACTGAAATAAAAATCCAGTATAAAACGGTTTAAAAACTTACTTAGAAGCTGTCAGTTTGGCTCTGTTGAAAAGGTAGCTGGAAAGCCCACTGCAAGTGGCAAATAAGACACTCCCTCCCTCCCCCTTCTTTTGCATATGAAAAGACCCTTTACACAAACAGCAGCAAGCTGGAGAAGGTAGCTGACAGTATTCACATAAAACTTTGGGGCTTGGTTAGGAGTCTGAAAATCAGAGCAATGTTATTTAAAAATAAGCAAAACTATACATTTATTTTAAAAAAAAACTTTATGTGCTATATAAATAGATAATCTACAAAACATTTATGCAAAGAAAAAATGAGTGTATAATGTCCCTTTAATGTAAAAAAGTGTGCCACGGCAAAAAAATGTTTGAAAATCACTGGAATAAAGGACTTTTGTTGCAATACTCATGTGACAATAGAACCTAAGCTATGTAATAATATCTAGCTGTATGCTGGGACTACACTGAGAATTTCTAAGTGCTCATTTAGCAAGAAAATAATTAAGTTGTTTTTGGGTTTTTTTTTAACACAATATTTTTCTTTGTATGTGTACTTTGATATAACATATTTTTCTACTAAAGGAGCAATGTTTTATATCTCTTTAAAGTTGTTGTTTTTACAGGGGGAGGAGTTTGGCGGCCATATCTGACGTTGTTAACTAAATGTTCATTCAAGATTAGCCACCTAACGTTAGTGTTATTGAAGATAGGATGCGGTGCAGGCTCTTTTTTTTTGCTTGATCTAAGGTATGGGATAATGTTTTAATCTGTGTTGACTGTCCCTTTAATGAAAAAGTCTGGATTTTGGAATTCTGAATTTGGGAATTTGTACCAGTAATATATTATTAATAGGACACCCAGCTTAAAATGTAAGTCCTAATAAAATGTTTAATTATGCATAGTAAAAAAATACTTCTATTATTTATTTCACTTGCTCTTCTTATAATTTAAAAACACCGAAAACTATTTTATTCAAGACATCCAGAGAGGTTAGAATGCAGTTTGTTAACTTCACCAATTACTTTTCAACATGCTACACAAAGATTGATTAATCAGTGCAGGAGCTCTTTTAGATTTGACACTAATTGGTCACGGCAAATAAGAAAAGTACATGTACGTAATGCAAATTTTGCTAAAAATAATTGTTTAGAGTGTAGATCACAATGTGTATGTATACTTAGAAAGGACATGAAACCCAAAATGTTACTTTCATGATTCAGATAGAGCTTTTAAAATTAAACAACTTTCCAATTTACTTCTATCAATTTGCTTCATTCTCTTGGTATCCTTTATTGAAGGAGCAGCAATGCACTACTGGGAGCTAGCTGCACACATCAGTAAGCCAATGATAAGAGGCTTGTATATGCAGCCACCAATCAGCAGCTAGCTCCCAGTTCATATGGCCTACCTAGGTATGCTCCATCTGAATCATGACATTTTGGGGGGGTTTAATGTTCCTTTAAATTTAATTTACTATTACTTTGTAGTAATTATTGGTCTAATTCACCCCTATAATGGGTTCTGTAGCACAAACATACCTTACTGAGGCAGACATGCTTCCAATAGGATTAATTGGCAAAGGTCTAACCCCTGGAAAAATTCCTCTGCTCAGCACACGAGCTCCATTTTGTATCACTCCAGGGGAAACTGAAAAAAAAGAAGAAAGGAAAAAAACAAAACAAGTTAGCAACATCCATCAAGCTGGTAAGCAGGGCGATTTAACTAGTACATATTATCAGTCACTTCATAATAAAAAGTAAATAACAGCCGCCAATATCGCAGACAAAAACGCAACTGAGATAAGTCTGCTATGATTGCAATAACAGAACATTCCACTGGTGCCGTATAAAGTCTGTAAACAGAAACCTTGTATTCAGGGTTACAGCAAAACACGTCTATATCTTCAGAAACACAGGACAAAGTTTAGCCAGATAAGAGGTCTAGTTTAGAGAACATGTGATATGTTTTTTTAATTCTTCTTTGCAGACAAAAATATGGATGTTTCCTTATCTGGGTTACTTAACCATTCGGCTTCCAGAGAATTCTAAAAACTGGAAACCCCCCAATTGTCAGACATAAATTACAGGAAAAGGGAGGAAAATAAGCAGTTATACTATATTGCAAAGTTGTTGTTTTTTTAACTAATCACAATTAAATATTTTGCATCACAATCTCAAAGTGTTAAAGCTTCTTTCAAGTATACGGTATATATATATATTCATTCACATACACACACACACAAATACATATACACAGTCCACAAAAGACACTCTCCGTGTTCAGAAATAAACGTAATGTGTAATCAGTAAACGTTTTCGGGGTCTCCCCATCCTCAGACTTACATAAACATAAAAAGTTACCTCAAATATGAGGTAACTTTTTATGTTTATGTAAGTCTGAGAATGGGGGAGACCCCAAAAACATTAACTGATTAAACATGTTTATTTGTGTATACATACACACACACACACATATATATATACACACGCACATATACCCACGTGTTTGTGCATTCATTCGCCCAATAAAATGATAAAATGGCAACAAAGAAACAAATGTTCTTAACACTATATGGCAGTAGTGGTGTTTGCAACAATGTAAAACATTTTTGCAAACATTGTGTCATTGCCATAGAGTCCACATGCAAACTCCAGATCTCCTATGCACCTAGGTTTACACTTCAACAAAGTATACAAAAAGAACAAAGCAAATTTGCTAATTAAAGTAAATTGGAAAGTTGTGTAAAGTTGCATGCTTAATCTGAATCATGAAAGTTGAATTTTTACTTTACCATCACTTTAAATGGACATGGAACCTATTTTTTTCCCTTCATGATTAATTTCATACAATTTTAAATAACTTTATAATTTTTTTTCAGCAACCCTTTGTTGAAGGAGCAGCAATGCACTACTGGAAGCAAGCCAAACGCAATGGGTGTGCTGTGCAAACCTTCATCTTGTGAGTGGTACGTGCACAATATCAGGGCTCTCGTATTGCACGTGTACTGTCTGCACAATACTGTAAATAGCTGGTTTAGTAAAACCTACGTTATAGATTTTGTAGTGTGGCCTCTTTAGGAAACATCGGATAAAGTATGAGGTGTTATATGTCATTTAATGAAATTAAAACACTGTACATACATTTATGTGCTTGCTGTCATATTATACCCCTGATTTGTGCTCGTTCCTTAATATTATAATATTATATTATATAATATTCCTTAATATTATAATATTATATTATATAATATAAAAAAAAATAATATAATATATAATAAAAAAAAAATTAATAATATAAAAAAAATATAAATAATAATATAAAAAAAATATAAATAATAATATAAAAAAAATATAAATAATTATATAAAAATATATACACTTTAAATGTCCCTTTATGGTAATTTTATTTTTCTTGCTTTTAGGACACTAATATATTGTCTGCTTTTTGCAAACACAAGGGAATAAACATTCCTATACTGCAGCTGTATTGGCACCTGAGTGTAGTACACACACACATCCTATGCACTTAATTTAATCTCACGGCCAGTCTTTTAGATCATGTAGCTTAGAAGGTCAAACCTGAATATCACGTTGAAAACTGTAATTGACTAAGCCCCAGCGGTTAGGGTAAGATAAGTAGAAAACACACTGATTTATTTGCTTTTGTTATGTTTTCATTTATGAAACTTTGATGTTTCTCATATCCATAAAAGCGGAAATAGCCTTTTGCGCGGAGTACAGAGTTAACAAACGATGTTCTCCTACACACAGCCGCTGCACCGAGGATATGAGAGAGCAAATCTAACCCCAGCTGCTACCGCTCGCAACGGGATTACAGAACAAGCAAACTGATCCAGAGGATACATAATAAGCCATCAGCAACAGACAACCGAGGCGGGGGAGTACACATGAAATAATAAGGAAATGCAACACTTATATTTATTTGCTGGTATGCTACAGAATCTCCAATGTTCACTATATGCATTTAAACAAATGTCAGTCATCTGAAGTGTAGTTTAAAATGGGCGTGCCTGTATTCAGCCAATCAGATCCAATAATAACCTACCGTATTCTTCTGCTCCTGCTATGAAAAGCCAGTCTAATAATACAGATAGAACATACAATGTTAAACAATTTTCCAATTTACTTCTATAATCACATTTGCTTCATTCTCTTGTTATCCTTTGTTGAAGGAGTAACAATGCATTGTTGGAGATAGCTGAAGACAGACAGTAAGCCAATGACAAGAGGCATATATGTGAAGCCACCAATTAGAGGCTAGTTCCAAGTAGTGCAAGTAAATAAATACTGTGCTTCATGCCCTATAGTAGTATTATACTAGCATGACAGAATGTGGTTTAAAATTTATTTTTGGAAAAAAAGGTGATAATTGTAAAGCTCACTGTCATATCATTACCCAGACTCCTCTGTTTCAGTGGAAATTACTGGTTGTTGATGTTTTCTTTGATGAATATACAAATGGGCTCTACAATGATCTACTGTGTATCAATAATAACCAGTACATAAGTATTGGTGCAGATGCAACATAGTCTTTGATTTCATTCTTATTTCCCCATATTGAAAGAATTGGTATAAAAAAAGTCTACATATAACTGAACTAGGGAACTGTGCAGCCTGAGACCAGCTACACCTCTCACTATTACATATAACACTGAATGATACAGAGGGACCATAAGCTTACAAGGTCAGATCACTACTTACTATAAACACTGAATGATACAGTCAGAGGGACCATAAGCTTACAAGGTCAGATCACTACTTACTATAAACACTGAATGATACAGAGGGACCATAAGCTTACAAGGTCAGATCACTACTTACTATAAACACTGAATGATACAGTCAGAGGGACCATAAGCTTACAAGGTCAGATCACTACTTACTATAAACACTGAATGATACAGAGGGACCATAAGCTTACAAGGTCAGATCACTACTTACTATAAACACTGAATGATACAGTCAGAGGGACCATAAGCTTACAAGGTCAGATCACTACTTACTATAAACACTGAATGATACAGAGGGACCATAAGCTTACAAGGTCAGATCACTACTTACTATAAACACTGAATGATACAATCAGAGGGACCATAAGCTTACAAGGTCAGATCACTACTTACTATAAACACTGAATGATACAATCAGAGGGACCATAAGCTTACAAGGTCAGATCACTACTTACTATAAACACTGAATGATACAGAGGGACCATAAGCTTACAAGGTCAGATCACTACTTACTATAAACACTGAATGATACAATCAGAGGGACCATAAGCTTACAAGGTCAGATCACTACTTACTATAAACACTGAATGATACAGTCAGAGGGACCATAAGCTTACAAGGTCAGATCACTACTTACTATAAACACTGAATGATACAATCAGAGGGACCATAAGCTTACAAGGTCAGATCACTACTTACTATAAACACTGAATGATACAATCAGAGGGACCATAAGCTTACAAGGTCAGATCACTACTTACTATAAACACTGAATGATACAGAGGGACCATAAGCTTACAAGGTCAGATCACTACTTACTATAAACACTGAATGATACAGAGGGACCATAAGCTTACAAGGTCAGATCACTACTTACTATAAACACTGAATGATACAGTCAGATGGATCATAAGCTTACAAGGTCAGATCACTACTTACTATAAACACTGAATGATACAATCAGAGGGACCATAAGCTTACAAGGTCAGATCACTACTTACTATAAACACTGAATGATACAGTCAGAGGGACCATAAGCTTACAAGGTCAGATCACTACTTACTATAAACACTGAATGATACAGAGGGACCATAAGCTTACAAGGTCAGATCACTACTTACTATAAACACTGAATGATACAATCAGAGGGACCATAAGCTTACAAGGTCAGATCACTACTTACTATAAACACTAAATGATACAGTCAGAGGGACCATAAGCTTACAAGGTCAGATCACTACTTACTATAAACACTGAATGATACAGTCAGATGGACCATAAGCTTACAAGGTCAGATCACTACTTACTATAAACACTGAATGATACAATCAGAGGGACCATAAGCTTACAAGGTCAGATCATTACTTACTATAAATACTGAATGATACAGAGGGACCATAAGCTTACAAGGTCAGATCACTACTTACTATAAACACTGAATGATACAGTCAGAGGGACCATAAGCTTACAAGGTCAGATCACTACTTACTATAAACACTGAATGATACAGTCAGATGGACCATAAGCTTACAAGGTCAGATCACTACTTACTATAAACACTGAATGATACAATCAGAGGGACCATAAGCTTGCAAGGTCAGATCATTACTTACTATAAATACTGAATGATACAGAGGGACCATAAGCTTACAAGGTCAGATCACTACTTACTATAAACACTGAATGATACAGAGGGACCATAAGCTTACAAGGTCAGATCACTACTTACTATAAACACTGAATGATACAGAGGGACCATAAGCTTACAAGGTCAGATCACTACTTACTATAAACACTGAATGATACAGAGGGACCATAAGCTTACAAGGTCAGATCACTACTTACTATAAACACTGAATGATACAATCAGAGGGACCATAAGCTTACAAGGTCAGATCACTACTTACTATAAACAATGAATGATACAGTGGGACCATAAGCTTACAAGGTCAGATCACTACTTACTATAAACACTGAATGATACAATCAGAGGGACCATAAGCTTACAAGGTCAGATCACTACTTACTATAAACACTGAATGATACAATCAGAGGGACCATAAGCTTACAAGGTCAGATCACTACTTACTATTAACACTGAATGATACAATCAGAGGGACCATAAGCTTACAAGGTCAGATCACTACTTACTATAAACACTGAATGATACAGAGGGACCATAAGCTTACAAGGTCAGATCCCTACTTACTATAAACACTGAATGATACAGTCAGATGGACCATAAGCTTACAAGGTCAGATCACTACTTACTATAAACACTGAATGATACAATCAGAGGGACCATAAGCTTACAAGGTCAGATCACTACTTACTATAAACACTGAATGATACAATCAGAGGGACGATAAGCTTACAAGGTCAGATCACTACTTACTATAAACACTGAATGATACAATCAGAGGGACGATAAGCTTACAAGGTCAGATCACTACTTACTATAAACACTGAATGATACAATCAGAGGGACGATAAGCTTACAAGGTCAGATCATTACTTACTATAAACAATGAATGATACAGTGGGACCATAAGCTTACAAGGTCAGATCACTACTTACTATAAACACTGAATGATACAGTCAGATGGACCATAAGCTTACAAGGTCAGATCACTACTTACTATAAACACTGAATGATACAATCAGAGGGACCATAAGCTTACAAGGTCAGATCATTACTTACTATAAACAATGAATGATACAGTGGGACCATAAGCTTACAAGTTCAGATCACTACTTACTATAAACACTGAATGATACAGTCAGATGGACCATAAGCTTACAAGGTCAGATCACTACTTACTATAAACACTGAATGATACAATCAGAGGGACCATAAGCTTACAAGGTCAGATCACTACTTACGATAAACACTGAATGATACAATCAGAGGGACCATAAGCTTACAAGGTCAGATCACTACTTACTATAAACACTGAATGATACAGTCAGAGGGACCATAAGCTTACAAGGTCAGATCACTACTTACTATAAACACTGAATGATACAGTCAGAGGGACCATAAGCTTACAAGGTCAGATCACTACTTACTATAAACACTGAATGATACAGTCAGATGGACCATAAGCTTACAAGGTCAGATCACTACTTACTATAAACACTGAATGATACAATCAGAGGGACCATAAGCTTACAAGGTCAGATCATTACTTACTATAAACAATGAATGATACAGTGGGACCATAAGCTTACAAGTTCAGATCACTACTTACTATAAACACTGAATGATACAGTCAGATGGACCATAAGCTTACAAGGTCAGATCACTACTTACTATAAACACTGAATGATACAATCAGAGGGACCATAAGCTTACAAGGTCAGATCACTACTTACGATAAACACTGAATGATACAATCAGAGGGACCATAAGCTTACAAGGTCAGATCACTACTTACTATAAACACTGAATGATACAGTCAGAGGGACCATAAGCTTACAAGGTCAGATCACTACTTACTATAAACACTGAATGATACAGTCAGAGGGACCATAAGCTTACAAGGTCAGATCACTACTTACTATAAACACTGAATGATACAGTCAGAGGGACCATAAGCTTACAAGGTCAGATCACTACTTACTATAAACACTGAATGATACAGAGGGACCATAAGCTTACAAGGTCAGATCACTACTTACTATAAACACTGAATGATACAATCAGAGGGACCATAAGCTTACAAGGTCAGATCACTACTTACTATAAACACTGAATGATACAATCAGAGGGACGATAAGCTTACAAGGTCAGATCATTACTTACTATAAACAATGAATGATACAGTGGGACCATAAGCTTACAAGGTCAGATCACTACTTACTATAAACACTGAATGATACAGTCAGAGGGACCATAAGCTTACAAGGTCAGATCACTACTTACTATAAACACTGAATGATACAATCAGAGGGACCATAAGCTTACAAGGTCAGATCACTACTTACTATAAACACTGAATGATACAGTCAGAGGGACCATAAGCTTACAAGGTCAGATCACTACTTACTATAAACACTGAATGATACAGAGGGACCATAAGCTTACAAGGTCAGATCACTACTTACTATAAACACTGAATGATACAATCAGAGGGACGATAAGCTTACAAGGTCAGATCACTACTTACTATAAACACTGAATGATACAATCAGAGGGACCATAAGCTTACAAGGTCAGATCACTACTTACTATAAACACTGAATGATACAATCAGAGGGACCATAAGCTTACAAGGTCAGATCACTACTTACTATAAACACTGAATGATACAATCAGAGGGACGATAAGCTTACAAGGTCAGATCATTACTTACTATAAACAATGAATGATACAGTGGGACCATAAGCTTACAAGGTCAGATCACTACTTACTATAAACACTGAATGATACAGTCAGATGGACCATAAGCTTACAAGGTCAGATCACTACTTACTATAAACACTGAATGATACAATCAGAGGGACCATAAGCTTACAAGGTCAGATCATTACTTACTATAAACAATGAATGATACAGTGGGACCATAAGCTTACAAGTTCAGATCACTACTTACTATAAACACTGAATGATACAGTCAGATGGACCATAAGCTTACAAGGTCAGATCACTACTTACTATAAACACTGAATGATACAATCAGAGGGACCATAAGCTTACAAGGTCAGATCACTACTTACGATAAACACTGAATGATACAATCAGAGGGACCATAAGCTTACAAGGTCAGATCACTACTTACTATAAACACTGAATGATACAGTCAGAGGGACCATAAGCTTACAAGGTCAGATCACTACTTACTATAAACACTGAATGATACAGTCAGAGGGACCATAAGCTTACAAGGTCAGATCACTACTTACTATAAACACTGAATGATACAGTCAGAGGGACCATAAGCTTACAAGGTCAGATCACTACTTACTATAAACACTGAATGATACAGAGGGACCATAAGCTTACAAGGTCAGATCACTACTTACTATAAACACTGAATGATACAATCAGAGGGACCATAAGCTTACAAGGTCAGATCACTACTTACTATAAACACTGAATGATACAATCAGAGGGACGATAAGCTTACAAGGTCAGATCATTACTTACTATAAACAATGAATGATACAGTGGGACCATAAGCTTACAAGGTCAGATCACTACTTACTATAAACACTGAATGATACAGTCAGATGGACCATAAGCTTACAAGGTCAGATCACTACTTACTATAAACACTGAATGATACAATCAGAGGGACCATAAGCTTACAAGGTCAGATCATTACTTACTATAAACAATGAATGATACAGTGGGACCATAAGCTTACAAGTTCAGATCACTACTTACTATAAACACTGAATGATACAGTCAGATGGACCATAAGCTTACAAGGTCAGATCACTACTTACTATAAACACTGAATGATACAATCAGAGGGACCATAAGCTTACAAGGTCAGATCACTACTTACTATAAACACTGAATGATACAATCAGAGGGACCATAAGCTTACAAGGTCAGATCACTACTTACTATAAACACTGAATGATACAGTCAGAGGGACCATAAGCTTACAAGGTCAGATCACTACTTACTATAAACACTGAATGATACAGTCAGAGGGACCATAAGCTTACAAGGTCAGATCACTACTTACTATAAACACTGAATGATACAGTCAGAGGGACCATAAGCTTACAAGGTCAGATCACTACTTACTATAAACACTGAATGATACAATCAGAGGGACCATAAGCTTACAAGGTCAGATCACTACTTACTATAAACACTGAATGATACAGTCAGAGGGACCATAAGCTTACAAGGTCAGATCACTACTTACTATAAACACTGAATGATACAGAGGGACCATAAGCTTACAAGGTCAGATCACTACTTACTATAAACACTAAATGATACAATCAGAGGGACCATAAGCTTACAAGGTCAGATCACTACTTACTATTAACACTGAATGATACAATAAGAGGGACCATAAGCTTACAAGGTCAGATCACTATTACATATAAACACTGAATGATACAGAGGGACCATAAGCTTACAAGGTCAGATCACTACTTACTATAAACACTGAATGATACAATAAGAGGGACCATAAGCTTACAAGGTCAGATCACTACTTACTATAAACACTGAATGATACAATCAGAGGGACCATAAGCTTACAAGGTCAGATCACTACTTACTATAAACACTGAATGATACAGTCAGAGGGACCATAAGCTTACAAGGTCAGATCACTACTTACTATAAACACTGAATGATACAGAGGGACCATAAGCTTACAAGGTCAGATCACTACTTACTATAAACACTGAATGATACAGAGGGACCATAAGCTTACAAGGTCAGATCACTACTTACTATAAACACTGAATGATACAGTCAGAGGGACCATAAGCTTACAAGGTCAGATCACTACTTACTATAAACACTGAATGATACAGAGGGACCATAAGCTTACAAGGTCAGATCACTACTTACTATAAACACTGAATGATACAATCAGAGGGACCATAAGCTTACAAGGTCAGATCACTACTTACTATAAACACTGAATGATACAATCAGAGGGACCATAAGCTTACAAGGTCAGATCACTACTTACTATAAACACTGAATGATACAGTCAGAGGGACCATAAGCTTACAAGGTCAGATCACTACTTACTATAAACACTGAATGATACAATCAGAGGGACCATAAGCTTACAAGGTCAGATCACTACTTACTATAAACACTGAATGATACAATCAGAGGGACCATAAGCTTACAAGGTCAGATCACTACTTACTATAAACACTGAATGATACAGAGGGACCATAAGCTTACAAGGTCAGATCACTACTTACTATAAACAATGAATGATACAGTCAGAGGGATCATAAGCTTACAAGGTCAGATCACTACTTACTATAAACACTGAATGATACAATCAGAGGGACCATAAGCTTACAAGGTCAGATCACTACTTACTATAAACACTGAATGATACAGAGGGACCATAAGCTTACAAGGTCAGATCATTACTTACTATAAACACTGAATGATACAATCAGAGGGACCATAAGCTTACAAGGTCAGATCATTACTTACTATAAACACTGAATGATACAGTGGGACCATAAGCTTACAAGGTCAGATCATTACTTACTATAAACAATGAATGATACAGTCAGAGGGATCATAAGCTTACAAGGTCAGATCACTACTTACTATAAACACTGAATGATACAGTCAGAGGGATCATAAGCTTACAAGGTCAGATCACTACTTACTATAAACACTGAATGATACAGTCAGAGGGACCATAAGCTTACAAGGTCAGATCACTACTTACTATAAACACTGAATGATACAATCAGAGGGACCATAAGCTTACAAGGTCAGATCATTACTTACTATAAACAATGAATGATACAGTCAGAGGGACCATAAGCTTACAAGGTCAGATCACTACTTACTATAAACACTGAATGATACAGTCAGATGGATCATAAGCTTACAAGGTCAGATCATTACTTACTATAAACACTGAATGATACAGTCAGATGGATCATAAGCTTACAAGGTCAGATCACTACTTACTATAAACACTGAATGATACAGTCAGAGGGACCATAAGCTTACAAGGTCAGATCATTACTTACTATAAATACTGAATGATACAGAGGGACCATAAGCTTACAAGGTCAGATCACTACTTACTATAAACACTGAATGATACAGAGGGACCATAAGCTTACAAGGTCAGATCACTACTTACTATAAACACTGAATGATACAGAGGGACCATAAGCTTACAAGGTCAGATCACTACTTACTATAAACACTGAATGATACAGAGGGACCATAAGCTTACAAGGTCAGAGCACTACTTACTATAAACACTGAATGATACAGAGGGACCATAAGCTTACAAGGTCAGATCATTACTTACTATAAATACTGAATGATACAGAGGGACCATAAGCTTACAAGGTCAGATCACTATTTTATTACCATTATTTTATATGGCAATTCCTAGAAAGCGAAAGGGATATTAAAGTGCCCTTTTCTGTTGCTATTTAACCCCATAATAATGTATATAATAAAATACAGTATCATTAAAAGAAAAATAATCATTCTTATAGGGACAAGTCAAAATTAAAGTTTTACGATTGAGATAGAGAATGCATTTTTACTTTTCAATTTACTTCTGTTAGCGAATTTAATTTTTTTTTTTTCTATTGGTATCCTTTGCTAAAAAGCGTACCGATGTAGACTCACTACCAGCAATGCACGACAGGGAACAAGCTGGTGATCGGTGGCACTGGCTACATATGTGCCTCTTGTCATTGGCTCATCAGATGTGTTCAGATAGCTCCCAGTAAGGTATTACTCTTCTGGAAATTACTTTAAAGGGATATCAAACCCAGAGATGTTCTTTTGTGATTCAGACAGAGCGGACCGTTTTAAAAAAAGTTTCCAATTTACTTCTATAATCAAATTTGCTTTGTTGCCATGTTATACTGTGTTGAAGAGATAGATAGGTACCATCTAGAGTACTACATGGTAGGAAATAGTGCTGCCCTCTAGTGCTCTTGCAATTGGATAGATTTCTTGCAAAACTGCTACCATATATGCTTTTCAACAAAAGATACCAAGAAAAGTATAAAAATTGGTCATTTTGAGTTTCATATCACTGTAACCTTTGCAGGGGTTAAAAGCCGATATATGCAAGCAATGCTGTAACATATATTTCTATAACCACACTGAGTACCGTTGAGAGTATGTTTATGGTATATATGGCTCTGTCAGCACCTGCAGAGAATGACAGGCACACGTGCACGAGCACACACACACCAACAGAATATCACCTCAAACATAAAAGCAACCACTGCTGTCGAGACAAAAATACATTTAGTAAAATAACAGTACTATAGAAAACCTGAGCTAACAGCGCCACGTTAAGATTTTTATGTGACACCAAGTGTGAAAAAAACCCCATCTACATTAAAGAGATTAAAATAGTTCAGATGATCAGAAAATTCAGTACCTTTGTTGCCTAAGCTGTCAATCAGTATCACCTAACAGAGCCTCAATGTTTGTGCAACACTAGAAGCATGAGGACAGCTCTATTGTGATCATGCCCTTGTATATATAATATTTTGCTGGATAATCCTTTATTTGGCTGGAATGCTAATATAGATAAGGCTTAACATTGTGCGGTCATCGTTTTGTGCGTATTATTCTACACAGACCAGTTGTGTAGCAACAAAAGCCTAATAACAACATTCTGTTCTGCCTCTGTTGCAGAAGCTAAACCGTGTGTGTTATTGCAGCACCAGATGGGGATACACTAATATCTCTGCTTTTAACTGATGACTTTGTAAGCCATAGCAGACAACTTCAAGAGACCTAAACCTCACATATTTTCTATCATGCATTGAAGACCTGTTTTGCATAGTGTTTCTTCAATGACATTTTCTGAAGTCTAATAATTTGACTTAATGTTCTGCACCTTAGGAATAGATTTGCAAAGTTATAACAAACCATAGCGAGCAGAGCATATTCTCTATGTGCAGGTACAAACTCATGATTTAATCCTTGTAAAGTTGTAAGACTAAAGCTGTGCACTGTCTGAATATTAGGGTAAAAGGGAAAATGAAATATCAATGTTTCCTTGAAAAAGCATGTTTCTTTTAAAATTCAGTGATGCGACTCTCCCTAGCAATGTTTTCCCCAGTATCTATTTCATTAGCACACAACCCGGCTGAGTTTACTGACCAGCCAGCTAACATTTAAGCCAATATTAAAGGGACAGTCAACACTAAAATTGTTATTGTTAAAAAAGACATCCCCTTTACTACCCATTCCCCAGTTTTGCACAACCAACATTGTTATATTAATATACTTTATAACATTTAAACCTCTAAATTTCTGCCTGTTTCTAAGTCATTAAAGACAGCCTCTTATCACATGATTTTTTATTTGTTTTTCACAACAGGGAGTGCTAGTTTATGTGAGTCATATAGATAAAATTGTGCTCACTCCCGTAGAGTTATTCAAGAGTCTGCACAACACAGCACTAATTGGCTAAAATGCAAGTCAATAGATAATAAATAAAAAGTCATGTGATCAGGGTGCTGTCACACGATGCTTAGATACAAGGTAATCACAGAGGTAAAAAGTATATTAATGTAACTGTTGGTTATGCAAAACTGGGGAATGGGTAATAAAGGGATTATCTATCTTTTAAAACAATAACGATTCTAGTAGACTGTCCCTTTAAGCTGAAATTAGCGATTATATTTCCAAAGTTCATTGCACAATTTATCATTAAATCAATTATGTGAAATCATTAAATTAATATGTGCTTTTGATTGATGATTACAATATTCCCTTGTTAGCCACAGTTTCTGTGGAGAACACGGACTACTTGTGTCACAGTACTTAACTGTAATAGATTGCTATGAACTGTTTTCTGTATGAAAGTACAGTTGCTATGAAATGCGTTGCAATGGTCTCTTGCATCAAAGTGATACATTGCAATAAATGTATAGGAAATGCACAACTGTCTTGCGTTAGTTATAAACATCAAATTTGCTATGAAATGCGTCACAACTTTTTCCTGTATCAAACTGATCAACTATACAGTAGTTATGAAACGCGTTGCAACTCTCTCTTGTATCAAAGTGATAAACTGCAATACATTTATATGAAATGCAAAACTGTCTTCCCTAAACTGTAAAATTGCTCTGACGTGCTAAAACTCCGCAATCAGAATAAACTATAATAAACTGCTATGAAAGAGCTGCAACTGTATCTTTCATCAAATAGGATCATAATATGCTGCAGATTGCAATAACTCTAACCTCGCTAGTGTATGGACAGAGGGACAATCCTGGCAATAACTAAGTATATATACAAATTAGAACAGTTTTCTGTCAGTGAATTGAGATGCTTGTTTTGCAAACCCTGTGGTGTGCTAATATATTCGTAGTGTTAGTGTTCCATACCCATAGATTTCTTTCCAATCGGGGCTGCTACCAAAGGCATTTCCTCCTTTAATCAAGGACTAATTGCAGCCCAAACGTGAATCACTTTACAGTGTTTCAAGCTAAACATGTATAAGGCAATCACAATATTGAAACTATTTTTTTGACAATTTTCATTATGTGACAGCTGTTTGTGAATAATTTACCAGCAGCAATCTGAATTCCCTGTCACACACACCAACAATTTTGGAAACATGTATCATATTCACAGAGTATATAATCATAGTGTATATATGGGTTTCATAGTAACACTACCCATAGCAAAATTATTATATCAAAGGGAGCCAAAAGCATAGACTATGTATACAACAATGAACATTAATAAATCAAGACCAGTACAAGGTAAAGAAAAAAAACCCGACACTAGATAAAAGGTGGTTTATGCTAACCCAGAATCAAGTATCAGTATTATGGCCAAAAATTATAATATATTTTCTATGAAGAGGTATTAGTTTAACGATGAAGAGCAGAAAAAGTTAAGTACATATTTACAATGAGAGTTGTTGACCTATGGAATGGTCTTCCAGCAGTAGACAAATACTGTGCAGACTTAAAGGGACAGTATACTATAAAATTGTTTTTCCCTTAATGTGTTTCCAATTAATTTTTTACCAGCTGCAGAGGATAAAATGTATGATATTTGCATTTTTAAGACTTATTTGTGTATATGAATTACCTGATTTTGTGTTTTGAAGCCACAACGTAATAAAATGGGTTGAGCTTGTAGGTATAATCAGAGCTCATTACTTTATCACATTGTGTACATATACCTGTACCTTTATCTTATATCTGTCCATAAACCAATCACCAATACTTGGAGAGAACAATGGAAAATTAACATTTTATTACTTTATCTATTCTATAACCCAATGGGAGTGTAATTTCTTCTACTGGCTGTGTTAATACAGCTTGGCCTCGAGGCCAAATGCCAATATAAGGTTAATGGAAATACTTGTAAACAATTTAATAAACTCCAGCAAGTAAAGAGGATCATTGGGAACAAATTAAAGGGGAGAACATTTTTGAGTAAACTGTCCCTTTAAAGAACAGAAGTCTGTTACTTAGATTTACTAAAGTTGAGCACTACACATTTAGAGCACTACACATTTAACCCCTAGATTGCCTAGAATCCACTAGGCATATTTACAATGAGAGTTGTTGACCTATGGAATGGTCTTCCAGCAGAAGACAAAAACTGTGCAGACTTAAAGAACCGAAGTCTGTTACTTAGATTTACTAAAGTTGAGCACTACACACTTAACCCCTAGATTGCCTAGAATCCACTTGGACAAACAATAAGTTAAATCACTGCTGTACAGCATGCTTGCAGCAGTGATTTAACCTCTTAACTGCTGCAAGCTGATGCCGCTGTGATTACATTTCTTTACTGCCAAGCACAAATAAAGGAGTGATTTAGCCCTTGGGGTTAAATAACTTCTGCATAACATACATCAGTGATTTAACTCCTCCATTACAAGGAACACTCATAACTTTTGTCTTGGGGTTGGGTCACCCTAGCACAATATGCTGGCTATGTGAGGGCTGCGGCCAGGAACATGAACACAACTGTTTAATTTAGAGGAGAGGCAAAATAACGAACACAGAGTTCTGAGCAGAAGTGATGCACAATATAGTGCCAAAGCCCAGTAAAAGTCAGTGTCCCCAATACTTCTGCCCAGGTACAATGCCAGGGATGGAAGGGTATTTTTTAGGTGCCATAGGATACCTGTTGAGTCCAGAGCAGGGGTTAACAAATGTATCTGAAAATTAGGATTCCACCAGAATACTGAAGAGCACAGACATACAGTTATAGGAGAAAAGGATAACCTTATTATAGTAATGTGAGTAAAAAAGTTAGCAGATCTAAAGATAATCAGTGCCCTGTCTCCTAAAACGTCTCAAGCCCTGTGCTGCAGAACTTTCAAATCATTATTTATCGCTCTTCGAGGTCAAAGATTATGTTTGCTCGAAATTTGTTAAACCTTTATTAGTTTAATGCGTGTCTCAACACTGAGACTCAGTTAAAGACCAAAAACAACAGCGATCTAAAGCCTTAGAGCAGCAAGTCAGTGATTTGTTAGATGCTAAATAGAAAACAAAACTTCAGTGTCTGTCTACAGCTAAAGAAATCATAAAAAAGGGGCAAGGAGACAGGCAAAGTGGTAAAAGAGGGATTTCACGGACAATATTAAAACTTTTTATGGGGAATTCAGTTTTATTAGAAGTAGTAAATACTTTGCAGAATGCCCTCATATTCTAGAATGATTGCCCTATTTTCCTGTAATTTAATCAGAACATTATAGTTTTTTCACTGCCACTAAAAGGGCTGGAGTGCATACTGTGTGATTCAAAACCCTGACCTGGCAACATTCTACACAGTGGTTACTCGACCAGTGCAGAGGACAGCCAAACGACTCCCTAGTTCCCTCACTTGCATGATTAGACAAACTTACGCATAACCTGACTTGACTTTTAGCCTTGTTCCTTTTTGTTTCCATCATTCCACATCCCTTGTTCTTTATTAAGCACGCAACTGCGGCCACCAACTTCTTTAGTAAATCTGTCTGATTAAATATTCATTTGTCTATATAATTCTGGGTTAAAGAGCCATGCATTCAGCGGGTAAGGGAAGCAGAGGCTTACAAGCATATAAAATCTAGACAAGATACAATATTTCATTGTGTCAGACAGAATTTGTATATTCCATCCTAGATAATATAATGTATATTCCAACCTGATAAATTAACCTTTAAAAACAGAGTAGTCAGGAGTACAAATTTAGGACATTAGGCCTAAGAGTTAGAGCTTACCAAATAATTGTATCATTTGTATTTGTTTGTAGTGCTCCACAAAGAGATACCTGGCCAACCGTGCATTACCCTTAAAGGGACATAAATCAAGTTGGGATAGAGACAAAATATAACAATATGTACTTTAATTATTTTACCTGCAAATTTATACTGCAGTGCCTCGCCATTAACCCTTTCTTTTAAGTTCGGAATTGTACAGCTCTAACTCCCCCGACACATTTCCTTCTATGACTGTCTCTATATCTACCATTGCTTTGGTAGAATGCAGAAGTACACAGTGAAAATCTGCTGGAGCATGCTTTGAAATACAATGCTTGTGCTTCCCATGCTAAACACTGATAAGGTGGGGTGGGGGTGGATCAATCTACTCCAGACAGCATAGCTATGTAAGTAATTTTGCTTATTTTTTTAAATTATTTTAAAATACTTGTCAGCAATTTTTAAACATTTTTTTTTACGCAACCTATTTTTACTTAATTAGCTCTTTTAGGATATGCACAGATCTCAACATGTTTATGACACTTTAAACAGACACTCTTAAGCAATATTCAAACATTCTAACTCATTACAGCAGTCGTCAATGGATGAAGCCCTTGAAGGCTGCATCTTATCACATGTTTTTTATTTGCTTTTCACAACAGGGGAGTGCTAGTTCATGTGAGACATATAGATAGCATTGTGATCACGCTCGTGGCTTGTGGCAGACACTGCACTAATTGGTGAAAATGCAAGTCAATAGATAATAAATAAAATGCCATGTGATCAGGGGGCTGTCAGAAGATGCTTAAATACAAGGTAACCACAGAAGTAAAAAGTATATTAATATAACTGTGTTGGTTATGTAAAACTGGGGAATGGGTAATAAAGGGATTATCTATTTTATAAAACAATTACAATTCTGGTGTAGACTGTCCCTTTAAATTAAATCACACATTCAAAATGCCACCAAACATGTCTTTGTTTGGCTGATTTTCAGCCTCTAAAAGATTATAGTTTGTAGAACATCAATATCGTAAGTGGCAGAATAAATTTGTACACCCCAAAAAAAACCCAGAGGGCGCCACATAGTGTATTACTGATATCTACTATGGTAAATATAATGAATATCTTCTACTGACAAAAGGAAAGCACTTCCAGGTACTCTTATGTAGTGGCCAGTGTAGTGAATAGGCAGCTTTCCAAGTGCAGCCAGATAGTAAAATCCGATTAGAAGATCTTCCCATAGAGAGGGATAGTTGAAATAATACCTTGTTAAAAGCAGCAGTTTAGCTTTAGGAAGTTTTATTAAAACATATATAAATGTGAAAGCCCACGTTTCTCAACCATATAAGTTGCTTCTTCAGGCTCATAACACCTTGAAGTGCTTCCCTATTTTGAGTACAAGAGATAATAATAATATTTACCCAGGATGATATCAGTAATAGTCTGTGGTGCCCTGTTTTTTTCTGTCCTTTCATAGATTTGTTAAGATTTATCCAGATCTTAGAAGAGAAGCTGCTTTAAGGATTAAGTAAGTTTTGATATACATTTTTAGTAATACAGTATATATATATATATATATATCCTATATAATAATTGGCCAAGTATGTTTGTCAGACGCAGTCATGCGCAGTAGAGACTGCACGTGACAAACATACCTGGCCGTTTGGATCCTGACACTCAGCACAGAGCAAGGCTGAAGCGGAGTGTCAGGGAGCGTGGCCGACGGGGCATCGCGATGGGGCATGGCCGGGCACGGTGAGGGCGTGGCCAGAGAGCCAAAGGCTTTCAATTAAGACAGAGCCAGAGAGGGAGCAGGAGAGGGGCCAAAGAGGGGGGGAGAGAGCCAAAGGGGGGGGGGGCAGAGCCAAAGAGGAAAGAGAGCCAAAGAGGAGAGAGAGCCAAAGAGGGGGAAAGAGTGCCAAAGAGGGGGAAAGAGTGCCAAAGAGGGGGAAAGAGTGCCAAAGAGGGGGAAAGAGTGCCAAAGAGGGGGGAAGAGTGCCAAAGAGGGGGGAAGAGAGCCAAAGGGGGGGAGAGAGCCAAAGGGGGGGGAAGAGAGCCAAAGGGGGGGAGAGAGCCAAAGAGGGGGGAGAGAGAGAGAGCCAAAGAGGAAAGAGAGCCAAAGAGGAGAGAGAGCGCCAAAGAGGGGAGAGAGCCAAAGAGGGGGGGGGAGAGAGCCAAAGAGGGGGGGGGGGAGAGCCAAAGGGGGGGGGGAGAGAGCCAAAGGGGGGGGGAGAGAGAGCCAAAGGGTGGGAGGCAGAGAGCAAAAAGGGGGGGGGGGGGAGAGAGCCAAAAGGGGGGGAGAGCCAAAAAGGGGGGAGAGCCAAAGAGGGGGGAGAGAGAGAGCCAAAGAGGAAAGAGAGCCAAAGAGGAGAGAGAGCAAAAGAGGGAAGAGAGCAAAAGAGGGAAGAGAGCAAAAGAGGGGAGAGAGCGAGCCAAAGAGGGGGGGGGGGGGAGCCAAAGAGGGGGGAGAGAACAAAAGAGGGGTGAGAGAGCAAAAGAGGGGGGAGAGAGCAAAAGAGGGGGGAGAGAGCAAAAGAGGGGGGAGAGAGCAAAAGAGGGGGGAGAGAGCAAAGGAGGGGGGAGAGAGCAAAGGAGGGGGGAGAGAACAAAAGAAAGGGGGAGAGAGAGCAAAAGAAAGGGGGGAGAGAGAGCAAAAGAAAGGGGGGAGAGAGAGCAAAAGAAAGGGGGGAGAGAGTCAAAGAGGGGAGAGAGAGCAAAAGAGGGGAGAGAGAGAGCAAAAGAGGGGAGAGAGAGAGCAAAAGAGGGGAGAGAGAGAGCAAAAGAGAGGGGGGAAGAAAGAGCAAAAGAGAGGGGGGAGAGAGCAAAAGAGAGGGGGGAGAGAGCAAGGGGTGGGACCGCTGTACTGCAAAAAATGGCCTGTGTACACGGGCTTTAGTACTAGTATATATATATATATATATATATATATATATATATATATATATATATACATACAGGGAGTGCAGAATTATTAGGCAAGTTGTATTTTTGAGGATTAATTTTATTATTGAACAACCACCATGTTCTCAATGAACCCAAAAAACTCATTAATATCAAAGCTGAATAGTTTTGGAAGTAGTTTTTAGTTTGTTTTTAGTTATAGCTATTTTAGGGGGATATCTGTGTGTGCAGGTGACTATTACTGTGCATAATTATTAGGCAACTTAACAAAAAACAAATATATACCCATTTCAATTATTTATTTTTACCAGTGAAACCAATATAACATCTCAACATTCACAAATATACATTTCTGACATTCAAAAACAAAACAAAAACAAATCAGTGACCAATATAGCCACCTTTCTTTGCAAGGACACTCAAAAGCCTGCCATCCATGGATTCTGTCAGTGTTTTGATCTGTTCACCATCAACATTGCGTGCAGCAGCAACCACAGCCTCCCAGACACTGTTCAGAGAGGTGTACTGTTTTCCCTCCTTGTAAATCTCACATTTGATGATGGACCACAGGTTCTCAATGGGGTTCAGATCAGGTGAACAAGGAGGCCATGTCATTAGATTTTCTTCTTTTATACCCTTTCTTGCCAGCCACGCTGTGGAGTACTTGGACGCGTGTGATGGAGCATTGTCCTGCATGAAAATCATGTTTTTCTTGAAGGATGCAGACTTCTTCCTGTACCACTGCTTGAAGAAGGTGTCTTCCAGAAACTGGCAGTAGGACTGGGAGTTGAGCTTGACTCCATCCTCAACCCGAAAAGGCCCCACAAGCTCATCTTTGATGATACCAGCCCAAACCAGTACTCCACCTCCACCTTGCTGGCGTCTGAGTCGGACTGGAGCTCTCTGCCCTTTACCAATCCAGCCACAGGCCCATCAAGACTCACTCTCATTTCATCAGTCCATAAAACCTTAGAAAAATCAGTCTTGAGATATTTCTTGGCCCAGTCTTGACGTTTCAGCTTGTGTGTCTTGTTCAGTGGTGGTCGTCTTTCAGCCTTTCTTACCTTGGCCATGTCTCTGAGTTTTGCACACCTTGTGCTTTTGGGCACTCCAGTGATGTTGCAGCTCTGAAATATGGCCAAACTGGTGGCAAGTGGCATCTTGGCAGCTGCACGCTTGACTTTTCTCAGTTCATGGGCAGTTATTTTGCGCCTTGGTTTTTCCACACACTTCTTGCGACCCTGTTGACTATTTTGAATGAAACGCTTGATTGTTCGATGATCACGCTTCAGAAGCTTTGCAATTTTAAGAGTGCTGCATCCCTCTGCAAGATATCTCACTATTTTTTACTTTTCTGAGCCTGTCAAGTCCTTCTTTTGACCCATTTTTCCAAAGAAAAGGAAGTTGCCTAATAATTATGCACACCTGATATAGGGTGTTGATGTCATTAGACCACACCCCTTCTCATTACAGAGATGCACATCACCTAATATGCTTAATTGGTAGTAGGCTTTCGAGCCTATACAGCTTGGAGTAAGACAACATGCATAAAGAGGATGATGTGGTCAAAATACTTATTTGCCTAATAATTCTGCACACAGTGTATATATCATATATTGTGTATACACTTTTTTGGCCCAGTTCCCCTTAATTATCTCTGTGAGGTGAATTTGTACAGTGTAGGGCATAGAAAATATATTAAAGGGACAAGAAAGCTCAATATTTACTTTCTGGATTTGGATAGAACATATAATATTAAACAACTTTCCAATTTACTTCTATTATCAAATTTGCTTAAAGGGACACTAAACATAATTTTTTTCTTTTGTGACTCAGATAGACCATGCAATTTTAAGTAGCTTTCTAATTTACTCCTATTATCAAATTGTCTTCATTCTCTTGATATCATTTATTTAAATGTAAGTTTAGATGCTGGCCCATTTTTGGTGAACGCTGATTGGTGGATTAATTTAACCGATCAATAAAGCAGTGCTATCCAGGGTTCTGAACAAAAAAAAAAGCTTAGATGCCTTCTTTTTTAAATAAAGATAGCAAGAGAACGAAGAAAAATCGATAATAGGAGTACATTAGAAAGTTGCTTAAAATTGCATGCTCTAGCTGAATCACGAAAGAAAAAATTTGGGTTCAGTGTCCCTTTAATTCTTATGTTATCCATTGCTGAAGGAACAGTATTGCACTACCGGCAGCTAGCTGAACACAACTAGTTAGCCAATCGCAAGACAAATGTGTGAAGGCACCAATCAGCAGCTAGCTCCCACTAGCGTATGATATGTGTGTATTCTTTTTCAACAAGGGATACCAAGAGAAAGAAGCACATTTAAAAATAGAAGTGAATTTAAAAGTTTCTTAAAAGTGCATGCTCTATCTGAATAATGCAAGTTAAATTTTGGCTTTCCTATCCCTTTAAACATGGATAGTGGATACCAATAAACGGAGATTGTGTGTAGAAAATGTGCCCAGAACAGTAATGTTTTCTTTATATTAATAAGATTTTAAACAGACATTAACATCATATTAGAAAAGCACATCAGTAAATGCTAAGTTCAATAGGGCCCCCTTTATGTTTAAGGACTCAAAAACATTTTTATGAAATGAAGCACTCAGTTCACAGTTTCCCGTGTACGGCTCTAAAGAAAAGAGCATTTTTAGGTTAAATTACATCCCTTAATATCCAAAAATGGAATCTAATTGCACTTAATAATGTTTTATTGCAAGTAATATACTACATGATTACTCAATAATGGAAAAAAAATGCTCTCGCTCTGTGAATAAAACAAGATAACACATGAATCATACACAGCAGGGCTGGGAATCCCTACTCTGTGCATGTTTTGTGACTGCATATTTTTATGACTGGATGACAATAGTTTACAATAGAGATGTAGGCTAAAATTCACACATTAACACAGTAGCCTGTTAGCCTACAACATACTGATATGCAATATGTTACCGTTCTCTGAATAAAGGGACATTGTACATTAGATTTTTCTTTGCATAAATCTTTTGTAGATGATCCATTTATATAGCCCACTTGGGAGTGTTTTTGTACTAGTGTATAGTTTTGCTTATTTAACATTTAATAACACTGTGCAGATTTTCCGATTCCTAACCAAGCCACTTTCACTGGGTCTCCCAGCCTAACCTCATCAACAGTGCCAAACTGGAAGCTTCTAAGTATTTCAAAGATTTTATACTGGATATTGAGATCAGTATCTGTGCATATTCTTTTTTTATAGTAGTGTATTATATGCAGTTATAAGAAAATTGGTGTATACTGTCCCTTTAAAGGGAAGTCAACAACTTCAAATTAGGCCACAATTATATGGAATATTCTATCATATGCCCACTTTAGTAAGCAACACAACAAGCCTTTCCAAAGTACATAAAGCTACAAAAAAAAAAATTGATATGCAAAAAATAGCTTTCACCACTACCGGTGGCTATGATTTATTATTATTTTCTGTGGTTTGTATATAGCAAATTAAAGACCGGAGACATTGTCCAGATACAATAGCAATTGACGTGAAATATCTATCGACATGGCTATTAAATATATATCTAGTGTACTATATAGAAGCATCTACTCACAACCTGCATGGGGAGAAGTCAAAAGCATCATGGCAGACGCAGCGTCAATGTCCGGATCTGGAAAAATCAACCAACAGATACATTATTTAAAACCAAGCTAACGTTTTGACGTCTAACCAGTTATCTAAATTTTGATATATCACTCATTTATCAAACCACCACCACAGAAAAGTTATTACCGTCACCAACTAAGGTACATAACACATTTTCCATGACTGGTTATGCATTTGTTAAAATTTAATTACGCTTTCACCTAGATATCGTTTTATTAATATACACGGCCGAAGTCTGTATATTGGGTACATAGCGAAAAAAAGCTCATGTCCCCAATTTATGGTATCTATTTGCCCATTGTATTAGCAATAAATTAATTACTAATTAATGAGTTCCTAAAAAAAACACCCCAAAACAACGGTGAATTGTAGGGAAAAGATTTGGTATGAGTAATATATGACCATCCAAATGTCTGTAAGAAGAGGAAATGGGAGATAGTTTTCCTCATTTGTCAGTGAACAGATGAAGACTACCAAAAGGCTAGAACAAAGGGGTCAAGTACACAGAAAACAGGAAGCAAAGAACTAATGGTGTATCTTAGTATTCACAGCAAAAACAAACATAGAAATATAAAGAACGCATAGCGTCATAGTCATTTTTTTGAATCACTTGCTAAACCTAGTTTTGTTATGTCAATTGGCAGATGGCAGGTTGCAGACGCTGAAGAAAAATATTGTCCCTTTTTATAAGTATATCACCCCCCTTTACATGCAGAGGCAGCAGCAACGGTGCTATGGAAACCAATGGTTACCATGACGACAGTAAACATCAAGACCGGCCAGTGAATAAAATGAAAAGAACATCTGCCCCAGCCTGGCGTCCCATCTGCCCTAGGGCGAAACTCGCTAACGGAGCACTGAGGCCGCGTGACAGATACAGCCGACTGTGCCATGTCCAAATAAATGAAGTGTACAACAGAAGCAGACAACCCTCGCAGATTACAGCCTCTGTGAAGCTTAAACTGAATGACTAATGATCTCCGTTTTTTCACTTGTCACTATTTGTACTAAATTACACACCAAAAAATTCAATTTACTGCTAACAGCTTCATGGCACTTTGTTTTGGGTATTATGCTGAAGAATTACATTTTGCAGCTATGAAAGGAGCATTTTTCATACTACATGCGAGCAGTTTCATTTCCATTGATATAATGCAATAAAATCGAGAGTTTGCATTATTCATCCGCCTTAAACAAAAATACAACTGCTTGCAACAGATGTGTTACGTACAATGGCATAAATTAAACAAGGAAAGGGGATACAGGAAATACCTTGAATTTAACAAATTCAATCAATACATTTAATATGTTTTGCTTTGGCTGTAGCACAAACTAAGCTAACTCTGATGGAAAAATGACATGTGATGTGATTAAAACAGGTGAAAAATAATATATGCACTATTTAGCCAAAATAAATACATTTTGTGTTTTGTTTTGTTTTTTTAAAAAGTGCAAAAACACAAATTAATTACTTTATTGTCCGTTTAATCAGAAACATATTATTACAATTATTAGAAGATGTAAATTCATATGTAGGTTTATATCTTTAGTAAGACATTTATTAAAAAAATAAAATAAAACAACATCACAGGGTATGGATAATACCTAGCAAGGAATCCCCCCCAATAAATGTCTGGCATTTATAAAGCCCTGTAAAGGAATTTATTATTTAAAGAGCAAAACAGTAGTTTTTGTGCACAAGTTTATACACAGTGATATCATAACATTCATCCTCAAAGCAGAAAATAACCACTTATCTGTGCTGCTGCATTAGACGTTACTTGTACCAAACACAGACATATGCTCCACACAATATGTAATTTGCAGACATTAATATCTCAGGGTTGCCCGAGGATTCAGTCTCTCTGCTTCACTAGATCACACATATCAACAAGGCCACAAGGCCAAATATGGCACAGTCAGGTCTGTTAGCAATAATCCAATCCGATGTCTGACTTGCTTTACACATTTAAACTGATCAAAATTACACCCAAATCATTTTATATCAATTATGCAGTGTTCATTATATGTGCAAACTGTCACCCATATGACATATTGCATGATGGTATTCTGGAAATTGCCCACAACGTTCTATACATTTGTAGCCTGCTTAAATCACACAAAACCTTCACACAAAAAAAGGCGTTGCAGAGAAGGGTCACACAAAGCTAATAAGGGTAATGGAGAATTTAAGCTATGAGGAGAGGTTAGCCAAACTGGGTCTGTTTTCTCTAGAAAACAGGGGCTTGAGAGGTGACATGATTACTTTATATAAATATACTCAAGGGCAATATATAGAGATGGCAGAAGCTCTGCTTATTAAAAAAAAGTGTTTGTGACAAGGATACAATTTGCTGCGCTATTTCTCATGCCGAGTTTCGCAGCATGAGAACGAGACTCCCATTGGAGCCAATGGAAGCGTGCTCTCGTGAGCACAATGATTCCGTGCACGTTTGCATTGCGCCTAACTTGCAACAACAGCACACATTTGCGTGCACTGGTATTACTAAACTGAGCGCAAATATCGCTACCGCAAGCGCTATATTTTGCGCTCAATTTATAATCTAGCCCTTTATGTTTTAAATCAGAAATGATTAACTTCATAGCACAGAGGCAGATTTGCATTTGAGAAGCAGCATATAAATTTATGGGTATTAAACACACAAATAATTTTCCCGGGGACAAAAAAGCTATCAAACATATTCTCAATTAAAGGGACATGACATACAAAAAAAAAATAATTTAATAAATCAGACAGAGCATAGATTTTTAAACAACTTTGGAATTTACATATATGATCAATTTTGCTTCATTCTCATAGTATCCTTTGTTGAAGGAGCAGCAATGCCCTGATCATAGCAAGTTGAACACATTGGTAAGCCAATAACAAGAGGCATATATGTGAAGCCCTTAATAAGCATCTAGCTCCCAGCTTCTGAGCATACCTAGGTATTATTTTTAACAAAGGATACTAAGAGAACAAAGCAAATTAGATAATAGAAGTACATTGGAAAGTTGTTTAAAATTGTATGTTCTATCTGAATCACGCACAAAACATTTTTGGGTTTATTTTCCTTTGAAGCATTTTTCAGGACCTTGAGGGCTACATGTGACCTATTTGATATCAATTGCCCATCCCTGTTCTAAATTAATATTGCACATCTGCCAAACAATAAATAAATGAAATAAAAATATTTTAATGTAAAATTCAGATATCAAATGCAACAACCAAACATACATATTTCTACATTTGAATGAAGATCCTTAGCAGCATCAGTATAGAACCAATATTTAAATATTACATTAGGGTCAATTGATATTCTAATGTTATAATTCATTCTACAGAAATATTCAAATTTATTGAATATCAAGGTGAGCCTAAATCTACAATTTGAAGTTTCCTCATTGGCCCATTCTAAGCTCCTAAGTAAGAATAACTATCTGTCTATCTTTCCATATCATATGCATGTTGATAGCAAAACACACATATTAGTGAGGGTCTATAAAGGCCAGATTGGGCCATGTGAAGTTTTTGGCCTGATAGCTACCTCAGTCCCTGAACCCTTAGAATATATATGTCTATGGGTATAAATATCCCAGGAATGATCAATGTATTCAAAGGAGGTAGATAATTTGATTGCTTTTCTGTATTTATTCTACCAAGGACCACACAATTATATATGCACATGTCCCATATACAGACTGTAAAGGAATAATCTAAATAAATGAATGAAAGTCCCAGAAACAGATGGGGAAAGTCATGAGTGAGCTAAAAAACTGAGGGGGGCATCCAATATGGCGGAACTTAGACAGGGCAAACCTGGACTATAAAAAATAGTCTTATTTTATGCTCATATTTAATTATAAATCAAATAACAAAACAAAAACAAAATGGTACAATATGATGCAAAACAGCAAGAAAATATTTATTAACCCAAAAAGTAAAAAGGTAATAGACTGATACTGTAAATAATAAAGATTTTTGTTAGAAATGTATTAGCAAATGCAATTTTGTTGTTCCATTACAAAAGTTTTGTTTAATTGTGTTCATTTTAAAGTTTTGTCACGTTTCAACTCTCGCTCTTAACTCTTTGTCCTGCTTCATGTCTCTCATTCATCAGCAGACCAAAGCCGTGTGAATGAGGCAGGGATGTAGGGCGTTCCCTTGCTAGAAAATTATACATTCCCTCCATTGAAACCGACACTAATAAACAGCTGCCATGCAGACAGCGGCACCACCGAGTGTCACAGATTTATCATTACACAGGGACAAAACAGAATTTATGTTTACCTGATAAATTACTTTCTCCAACGGTGTGTCCGGTCCACGGCGTCATCCTTACTTGTGGGATATTCTCTTCCCCAACAGGAAATGGCAAAGAGCCCAGCAAAGCTGGTCACATGATCCCTCCTAGGCTCCGCCTACCCCAGTCATTCGACCGACGTTAAGGAGGAATATTTGCATAGGAGAAACCATATGTTACCGTGGTGACTGTAGTTAAAGAAAATAAATTATCAGACCTGATTAAAAAAACCAGGGCGGGCCGTGGACCGGACACACCGTTGGAGAAAGTAATTTATCAGGTAAACATAAATTCTGTTTTCTCCAACATAGGTGTGTCCGGTCCACGGCGTCATCCTTACTTGTGGGAACCAATACCAAAGCTTTAGGACACGGATGAAGGGAGGGAGCAAATCAGGTCACCTAAATGGAAGGCACCACGGCTTGCAAAACCTTTCTCCCAAAAACAGCCTCAGAAGAAGCAAAAGTATCAAATTTGTAAAATTTAGAAAAAGTGTGCAGTGAAGACCAAGTAGCTGCCTTACATATCTGATCAACAGAAGCCTCGTTCTTGAAGGCCCATGTGGAAGCCACAGCCCTAGTGGAGTGAGCTGTGATTCTTTCAGGAGGCTGCCGTCCGGCAGTCTCATAAGCCAATCGGATAATGCTTTTAATCCAGAAGGAGAGAGAGGTAGAAGTTGCTTTTTGACCTCTCCGTTTACCAGAATAAACAACAAACAAAGACAAAGTTTGTCTGAAATCCTTAGTAGCTGCTAAGTAAAATTTGAGAGCACGAACTACATCCAAGTTGTGCAACAAACGTTCCTTCTTTGAAAATGGATTAGGACACAAAGAAGGCACAACTATCTCCTGGTTAATGTTTTTGTTAGAAACAACTTTTGGAAGAAAACCAGGTTTAGTACGCAAAACCACCTTATCTGCATGGAACACCAGATAAGGAGAAGAACACTGCAGAGCAGATAATTCTGAAACTCTTCTAGCAGAAGAAATTGCAACCAAAAACAAAACCTTCCAAGATAATAACTTAATATCAACGGAATGTAAGGGTTCAAACGGAACCCCCTGAAGAACTGAAAGAACTAGGTTGAGACTCCAAGGAGGAGTCAAAATTTTGTAAACAGGCTTGATTCTAACCAGAGCCTGAACAAAGGCTAGAACATCTGGCACAGCTGCCAGCTTTTTGTGAAGTAACACAGACAAGGCAGAAATCTGTCCCATCAAGGAACTTGCAGATAATCCTTTTTCCAATCCTTCTCGAAGGAAGGATAGACTCTTAGGAATCTTAACCTTGTCCCAAGGGAATCCTGCAGATTCACACCAACAGATATACCAAATTATGTGGTAATTTTTCTGGTTACAGGCTTTCAGGCCTGAACAAGAGTATTAATAACAGAATCTGAGAACCCTCGCTTTGATAAGATCAAGCGTTCAATCTCCAAGCAGTCAGCTGGAGTGGGTCGAACGGACCTAGAACAAGAAGGTCTCTCAAAGGTAGCTTCCATGGTGGAGCCGATGACATATTCACCAGATCTGCATACCAAGTCCTGCGTGGCCACGCAGGAGCTATCAAAATCACCGACGCCCTCTCCTGATTGATCCTGGCTACCAGCCTGGGGATGAGAGGAAACGGCGGGAACACATAAGCTAGTTTGAAGGTCCAAGGTGCTACTAGTGCATCCACTAGAGCCGCCTTGGGATCCCTGGATCTGTACCCGTAGTAAGGAACTCTGAAGTTCTGACGAGAGGCCATCAGATCCATGTCTGGAATGCCCCACGGTTGAGTGACTTGGGCAAAGATTTCCGGATGGAGTTCCCACTCCCCCGGATGCAATGTCTGACGACTCAGAAAATCCGCTTCCCAATTTTCCACTCCTGGGATGTGGATAGCAGACAGGTGGCAGGAGTGAGACTCCGCCCATAGAATGATTTTGGTCACTTCTTCCATCGCTAGGGAACTCCTTGTTCCCCCCTGATGGTTGATGTATGAACTTGGCCCTCGCTAGCTGAGGCCAAGCTTTGAGAGCATTGAATATCGCTCTTAGTTCCAGAATATTTATCGGTAGAAGAGATTCTACCCGAGACCAAAGACCCTGAGCTTTCAGGGATCCCCAGACCGCGCCCCAGCCCATCAGACTGGCGTCGGTCGTGACAATGACCCACTCTGGTCTGCGGAAGGTCATCCCTTGTGACAGGTTGTCCAGGGACAGCCACCAACGGAATGAGTCTCTGGTCCTCTGATTTACTTGTATCTTCGGAGACAAGTCTGAATAGTCCCCATTCCACTGACTGAGCATGAACAGTTGTAATGGTCTTAGATGAATGCGCACAAAAGGAACTATGTCCATTGCCGCTACCATCAAACCTATCACTTCCATGCACTGCGCTATGGAAGGAAGAGGAACGGAATGAAGTATCCGACAAGAGTCTAGAAGTTTTGTTTTTCTGGCTTCTGTCAGAAAAATCCTCATTTCTAAGGAGTCTATTATAGTTCCCAAGAAGGGAACCCTCGTTGACGGAGATAGAGAACTCTTTTCCACGTTCACTTTCCATCCGTGAGATCTGAGAAAGGCCAGGACAATGTCCGTGTGAGCCTTTACTTGAGGAAGGGACGACGCTCGAATCAGAATGTCGTCCAAGTAAGGTACTACAGCAATGCCCCTTGGTCTTAGCACCGCCAGAAGGGACCCTAGTACCTATGAGAAAATCCTAGGAGTAGTGGCTAATCCGAAAGAAAATGCCACGAACTGGAAATGCTTGTCCAGGAATGCAAACCTTAGGAACCGATGATGTTCCTTGTGGATAGGAATATGTAGATACGCATCCTTGAAATCCACCTTGGTCATGAATTGACCTTCCTGGATGGAAGGAAGAAGTGTTCGAATGGTTTCCATCTTGAACGATGGAACCTTGAGAAACTTGTTCAAGATCTTGAGATCTAAGATTGGTCTGAACGTTCCCTCTTTTTTGGGAACTATGAACAGATTGGAGTAGAACCCCATCCCTTGTTCTCCTAATGGAACAGGATGAATCACTCCCATTTTTAGCAGGTCTTCTACCCAATGTAAGAATGCCTGTCTTCTTATGTGGTCTGAAGACAACTGAGACCTGTGGAACCTCCCCCTTGGAGGAAGCCCCTTGAACTCCAGAGAATAACCTTGGGAGACTATTTCTAGCGCCCAAGGATCCAGAACATCTCTTGCCCAAGCCTGAGCGAAGAGAGAGAGTCTGCCCCCCACCAGATCCGGTCCCGGATCGGGGGCCCGCATTTCATGCTGTCTTGGTAGCAGTGGCAGGTTTCCTGGCCTGCTTTCCTTTGTTCCAGCCTTGCATAGGTCTCCAGGCTGGATTGGCTTGAGAAGTATTACCTTCCTGCTCAGAGGACGTAGCCCTTGGGGCTGATCCGTTTCTGCGAAAGGGACGAAACTTAGGTTTATTTTTGGTCTTGAAAAGACCTATCCTGAGGAAGGGCGTGGCCCTTGCCCCCAGTGATATCAGAGATAATCTTTTTCAAGTCAGGGCCAAAGAGTGTTTTCCCCTTGAAAGGAATGTCAAGCAATTTGTTCTTGGAAGACGCATCCGCTGCCCAAGATTTTAACCAAAGCGCTCTGCGCCACAATAGCAAACCCAGAATTTTTTCGCCGCTAACCTAGCCAATTGCAAGGTAGCGTCTAGGGTGAAAGAATTAGCCAATTTAAGAGCACGAATTCTGTCCATAATCTCCTCATAAGAAGAAGAATTACTAATAATCGCCTTTCCTAGCTCATCAAACTAGAAACACGCGGCTGCAGTGACAGGGACAATGCATGCAATTGGTTGTAGAAGGGAACCTTGCTGAACAAACATCTTTAGCAGACCTTCTAATTTTTTATCCATAGGATCTTGGAAAGCACAACTATCTTCTATGGGTATAGTGGCGCGCTTGTGTAGAGTAGAAACCGCCCCCTCGACCTTGGGGACTGTCTGCCATCAGTCCTTTCTGGGGTCGACTATAGGAAAACAATTTTATAAATATGGGGGGAGGTACTAAAGGTATACCGGGCCTGTCCCATTCTTTACTAACAATGTACGCCACCCGCTTGGATATAGGAAAAGCTTCGGGGGGCCCCGGGGCCTCTAAGAACTTTTCCATTTTACATAGTGGTTCTGGAATGACCAGATAATCACAATCATCCAAATTGGATAACACCTCCTTAAGCAGAGTGCGGAGATGTTCCAACTTAAATTTAAAAGTAATCACATCAGGTTCAGCTTGTTGAGAAATGTTTCCTGAATCTGAAATTTCTCCCTCAGACAAAACCTCCCTGGCCCCCTCAGACTGGTGTAGGGGCCCTTCAGAAACCATATCATCAGCGTTCTCATGCTCTACAGAATTTTCTAAAACAGAGCAGTCGCGCTTTCGCTGATAAGTGGGCATATTGGCTAAAATGTTTTTGATAGAATTATCCATTACAGCCGTTAAATGTTGCATAGTAAGGAGTATTGGCGCACTAGATGTACTAGGGGCCTCCTGTATGGGCAAGACTGGTGTAGACGAAGGAGGGGATGATGCAGTACCATGCTTACTCCCCTCACTTGAGGAATCATCTTGGGCATCATTTTTACTAAAATTTTTTATGACATAAAATACATATAGTTAAATGAGAAGGAACCTTGGTTTCCCCACAGTCAGAACACAATCTATCTGGTAGTTCAGACATGTTAAACAGGCATAAACTTGATAACAAAGCACAAAAAACGTTTTAAAATAAAACCGTTACTGTCACTTTAAATTTTAAACTAAACACACTTTATTACTGCAATTGCGAAAAAGTATGAAGGAATTGTTCAAAATTCACCAAAATTTCACCACAGTGTCTTAAAGCCTTAAAAGTATTGCACACCAAATTTGGAAGCTTTAACCCTTAAAATAACGGAACCGGAGCCGTTTTTATATTTAACCCCTTTACAGTCCCTGGAATCTGCTTTGCTGAGACCCAACCAAGCCCAAAGGGGAATACGATACCAAATGATGCCTTCAGAAAGACTTTTCTATGTATCAGAGCTCCACACACATGCAGCTGCATGCCATGCTGTCCTCAAAAACAAGTGCGCCATACCGGCGCGAAAATGAGGCTCTGACTATGATTAGGGAAAGCCCCTAAAGAATAAGGTGTCTAAAACAGTGCCTGCCGATATAATCATATCAAAATACCCAGAATAAATGATTCCTCAAGGCTAAATATGTGTTAATAATGAATCGATTTAGCCCAGAAAAAGTCTACAGTCTTAATAAGCCCTTGTGAAGCCCTTATTTACTATCTTAATAAACATGGCTTACCGGATCCCATAGGGAAAATGACAGCTTCCAGCATTACATCGTCTTGTTAGAATGTGTCATACCTCAAGCAGTAAGAGACTGCACACTGTTCCCCCAACTGAAGTTAATTGCTCTCAACAGTCCTGTGTGGAACAGCCATGGATTTTAGTTACGGTGCTAAAATCATTTTCCTCGTACAAACAGAAATCTTCATCTCTTTTCTGTTTCTGAGTAAATAGTACATACCAGCACTATTTTAAAATAACAAACTCTTGATTGAATAATAAAAACTACAGTTAAACACTAAAAAACTCTAAGCCATCTCCGTGGAGATGTTGCCTGTACAACGGCAAAGAGAATGACTGGGGTAGGCGGAGCCTAGGAGGGATCATGTGACCAGCTTTGCTGGGCTCTTTGCCATTTCCTGTTGGGGAAGAGAATATCCCACAAGTAAGGATGACGCCGTGGACCGGACACACCTATGTTGGAGAAACAGCCCTTATATACAGGGTGATGTGATAAAATATTTCCCAAAAAATAAATAAATAAATAAGGGGAATTTATATTTATAGACAAGAAGACACAGCATAGGGTAATACCGTTGCAATCAAACACGAAAAGCAGGAACATTATCATTCACATAAAGCACTCAATAGGGCTATTCACAACCGTCACAGGTGAAGCGGTTATAACCCCCTGTACTCTTAGACAGTCCATTTGTTTCCATTTTCAAACAGGAAGTTGTGTCTAGAACCGTAGTTCACACAACAATATTTGTCAACCCTATCTATGGGGAACTTAACTTAAAGTGATGGTCAACTCTCTCCTTTATGAACACAAATCTGGAATGTTAGTGATATTTTAGTTGGAGTTTAATTCATCAGTTGTAATAAAGATAGCCTATAACTAAATGTATACAGAGAGAATTGCACTCACAGGAACGAACAACTGGCTCAATACCATTGTTAGCCTGTTCTATGGCGATTTACCACCCTGGTGCAGCTTTTTAGCCCAGTAATGCTTTTCACAGAGAAGAATTTTCCTGTAGTATATCAGTCTGATCCCGCCTATTACGGTCAGTCCAGCGCCGAAATACCAGGCAATTCCTCTCTGAACAAGGAACACAGCAACCACAGACGATCGTTTCAGTCTTCATTTGGCCTCGTCAGTGAGGTGTAGCCATATTCCACTAAGCACACTGAGCAAGGAGTCCACGTCTGGTTGCCCCTTTTCCCCATAGGGAGACTAAATACATACAGAGAGAAGTGCACTCACAGGAACTAACAACTGTCTCAATACAATATAACTAAATGTAGCCACCAATCAGCAAGCGCTACCCAGGTTCTGAACCAAAAATGGTCCGGCTTCTAAGTTTACATTCAAATAAAGATACCAAGAGAACAAAGAAAATTTGATAATAGGAGTAAATTAGAAATTTGCTTTAAATTGCATGCTCTATCTGAATCATAAAAGTATAATTTTGACTAAACTGTCCCTTTAATAACAAAGATCAGTGGGTGGAGTAACGCTCACAGTAGCAGAGAGAACATGATCTAATTAAGTTTATTAAGCAATTTCCACATATTATTTACAAAACCACATATTAATTTTCTGCATTTTGAACGATTAATCAAAAGTGTCATATATAAGCACGGAAGTAACAATTAGTTCAGAACCAGAATATGTTTCAACTAGCTTTATTGTGAATATTGTTTAAATACGCAGTAGCTACTGCCTAATAAAAACTCATAATTATAGCCTAGACATATATATTTAATATGAAAAACATATTCCCTATTTAACATGATGTTTAGCAGTTTGCCCTTGCTTTAGAATACATTTTATATCTACAATATTATCTGTATAGTGCGATGTGTGTAAGATAGCAACATACTATTTCACAATGTGTTCTCAGGTAGCCAAAGGGTTACTGTGCTCGGAGGGTACGAGTTGATATACAGACTCTAAACAAAACACAAATTAGTTGAATTGATCCCCTAACAAATCTTTACAAAAGCAGTTACAGAGCTAACACCAACATTTCACTATCTGATGTCCTCATGGTCAAAAATAATAAATAAAACAAAGTATATGATCCCAGCATTAAAGGGATATAAAAAAATGATAGAATTATTCATATAGAACTCACCCTTTTACAATGTATTTCTATGATCAAATTTTAATTTTCTTGTTATCCTTTATTGAAAAGCAGGGTAGTTTCAGGAGTGTTCACGTGTCCGCAGCATTATATGGCAGCAATGTAATACATTAGCAATAGCACTAGATGGCAGCAATATTACCTTTCATTTAGTGCTCCAGACATGCACGCAGCCTATCTAGATATCTCTTTAACAAAGAACATGAGAACGAAGCAAATTTGACAATAAAAGTAAATTGGAAACTTTGTTTGAAATTACATTCTCTATCTGAATCATAAAAGAAAAGGTTAGGGTTTATGTCCCTTTAAGTTACCCATACAAAGCTCTTTCCACTTATCTAAATTCAAATGAAATACACAAAAATAAAAACTGTGCAGAGAGGTAACAATTTGTAACAAAGGGATAACATTAAAATGGAACTATATTTGTTGCCGGTGAATCAGTTTATATTTATCACAACCATCATATTTAATTTGGTATCAGATCCGGTAACATCCGATGATGAGTGGATTAGGCACTAATCTGAATTAAAACCGAAACAAAATCCATCGATTATCAGTTTATAAGCAGAAGACCCCTTTGCAAGACACCCCCCTTACTCATTAACATCATAACACTCTGGGCACAATTACTGCTTTTAAAATAAACTGACAGCCATGCTGCCTAATTCCCTGGGCTCTGGCAGAGTAATGCCTTACTCTTCAGAGACCAATGGATCAAATACTCTGTGCAGAAACCAAAAGGAGATTAAAGCCCGTCTCCCAGAAGAGAACACTTGACTATCCGCATTTTACACTGCCGTATCCCAGGGTTGATCTGTATACACATCGGATAAAGACCTTACGGTGGCCCTGGGTAGAACTGCTGAGGATTCTCCGCAGGAAGCCTTGCTTAACTCTCCAAGCATGACTTGCTTTCTGATACCTCTGTAGTGATTAGTGGATGAAGGCAGATCGTATCCTTTCACATGGGAGCTTTTGTGGCTTTTCTTGCCTTTTTCTTTTTTAACTCATTGCTTTTATATTGTGCCTTTTTATACCAGCAACAATATGGATTTTAAGTGATGGGATCTTAGATATTTCCACCAGTCTAGTTCAGGAAGATTATATTCACTCAACTATACAAAAGTTAAATGTTAAAAATTGACACTTTTTTGCCAAATAAACTTACATTTATATTGAAGCAGAAACTAACTAGGGAAAGTCTAGTCAAAATTAAACTTTCATGATTCAGAAAGAGCATGCAATTTTAAACAACTTTCCAATTTACTTTTATCATAAAATTGTCTTTGTTCTCTTGGTATTCTTTGTTAAAAGCTAAACCTAGGTATGCTAATTTCTAGGCCCCTGAAGACTGCCTCTTATCTCAGGGCATTGTAAAAAATTTACAGCTAGATTGCTTTAGTCGTGTGTGCCATATAGATAATATTGCGCTCATGCACGTGGAGTTACCTAGGAGTCAGCACTGAGTGGCTAAAATGTCTGTCAAAATAACTAAAATAAGGGTGCAGTCTGCAGAGGCTTAGATACAAGGTAATCACAGAGGTAGAAAATATATTAATATAACCGTGTTGGCTATGCAAAAATGTGGAATGGGTAATAAAGGGATTATCTATCTTTTTAAACATCCTGGGAATAAGGAGGAAATTTCTCTTTACTGATACAGGCAGGCAACTCTCCTTTTATAGGCTAATTTTAGAAATAGAAACTGCTATAGCTAAAACAAAACGGTAAAACAGTTTCACATGTAAACGTATAGGTTTATTAGACTATAAGAACATTAAAGGGATAGGAAAGTCCAAATTAAACTTGCATGATTCAGATAGAGCAATTCCATATATTTTACACTTTTACACTTTGTCTGATATGCTCCTGCTTATGACAGCAATACAGGAGCTGATCTTAACACAGGATGTGATAAATACAATAATAATTGTTAAAGGGACAGTCTACTCCAAAATGGTTATTGTTTAAAAAGATAGATAATCCCTTTATTATCCATTCCCCAGTTTTGCATACAGTTATATTAATATACGTTTTACCTATGTGATTACCTTGTATCTAAAGCCTCTTCTGACAGCCTGCTTATCACATGGCTATTTATTTATTATCTATTGCCTTGCATTTTAGCCAGTTAGTGCAGTGTCAGCCACAACTCCACGGGAGTGAACACAATGTTATCTATATGGAACACATGAACTAGCAGTCTCCTGTTGTGAAAAGCAAATACAAAAAGCATGTGATAATAGGCTGTCTGTAGAGGCTTAGAAACAAGCAGAAATTTAGAGGTTTAAAAGTTATAAAGTATATTAATATAACAATGTTGGTTGTGCAAAGCTGGGGAATGGGTAGTAAAAGTGCTATCTATCTTTTTAAACAATAACAATTTTAGTGTAGACTGTCCCTTTAACAATCCCAATCATTGTGAGGGTATCTGGGAGAATCACAAATGATCTGCTGTTACCAAATCTAGCAAATACATCATGTACAGAATGTTGTTTTCAAAATACACCAGTACTGTGAAACTGTATCTTTAAAATGATATACACACGTATATCGAGCAGATTTTCAGCATTACAAAAAAAGTTGCATTAAAAAGAACAATGTAATATTTAGAAAGAACAAATAAATAAAATGTTCCACAAACTTGTATATGATCCAGTTATCTAGCATTTGGTATTTTGGCCACTGCATGTCCACTTGTAAGGTATAAAAAGTGAGACAAAATAAAAATGCATGGTAAAGATTTATAGCATTCAGATAAACTCATTTTTTATTTAAACATATAATTAAAAATACAACATATGATCCATTAGCTTCCAACAAAGGAAAGAAGAAATGAATTTCAGACCTAAACAGCAGCGGTAAAAGTATTAAAAAGTGAGGATCTATCTACATCTACCCAGTGTCTATTTACAGAAAAAAATCTCACTATGGGTTAAAAAGGATGTAAATGTCAAATCAGAAATCACAATAGCTCATTCCGATTCCCTAAAATCTCCCTTTAAGGAATTTGAATATTGCCTGGCACAAAAGTAAAGAAAATTCTGGGTACATGCTAGATTTATTTTAAAGGGACAGTGTACACCAATTTTCTTATAACTGCATGTAACAGACACTACTATAAAGAAGAATTTGTACAGATACTGATCTAAAAGTCCAGTATAAATCCTTTTAAAAACTTATTTAGAAGCTCCCAGTTTAGTACTGTTGATGAGGTTAGGCTGGGACACTCAGTGAAATGGGCTGGGAAAACAAGAGGAGCAGACAATCCCCCCCCCCCTTCCCTGCATAAGAAAAGACAGATAAACAGGAGCCAGCAGGAGTCTGTAAATGAGTGTATACATCTGACACTGTAGGGCTTGGTTAGGAGTCTGAAAATCAGCACAATGTTATTAAAAAGTAAGCAAAACTATACATTATTATAAAAACACTCCCAGGTGGGTTATATAAATGGATAATCTACAAAACATTTATTGAAAGAAAAATGTAGTATGCAATGTCCCTTTAATCTCGTGCACCTGGGTGAGGAACTATTATTTTTCACTGTAATTGGCTGTTGCATGTTCCTATGAATAACCATCTACAAGCAAGGAACCACAGAATGTATATATTCACTTGTGCAATACTATAAATAATATGATCCACAACTACAAAAGGTAAAAGGGTTACAACTAGGACACTATTACATCAGCGCTCATATTTCACTACACGATGACGAGAAGTTTAAAAGTAAAACATTCCTTCCACATGGGATAATGCTGGCGTCCGCAGTGTATTGCTTCTAATACTCAGTCGTTTTGTTTCAATGTTATTCCCAAAGGAAGTTTTACAGATTGGGCTCTAAAACCCAATTATTTTTCCATTTCATAAAGTCTCGACAACACACAATTTCTCTCTGGTTTGAAAACAATAAGCAAAAAAAAAAAAAACCTCATTGAAAACTGAAATGACCCCATTCTGAGGATGCGCTGTTTTGCCACAGTGAGGTTAAGGAAAATTTAGTTTCTTGCCAACTCCTACAAAACATAAATATAAGCAGCAGATAAGGATCCCCAACAAGATTGCTATTTTTTTATGTAATCTCATACCATAAATGCTTTATTCTTGTAGGTTCCCCGAGATTGATTTCAGTTTCCTATCTTGCATTTAAAGGGATATGAAACCCAAATTGTTTCTTTCATGATTTAGATAGATTATACATTTTTAAACAACGTTCCAATTTATTGCTGTTATCAATTTTGCTTCATTCGCTTGGTATCTTCTATTGAAGATGCAGCAATGCACTCTGGGAGCTAGCCGAACACATTTGTTAGCCAATGAAAATGGGCATACAAGTTCAGCTACCAATCATTAGCTAGCTCCAAGCTCCTGAACCTATCATGATATTCTTTTCAACAAAGGATACCGAACATAATTCCAATTTACTTCTTTTACCAAATTTCCGTCATTCTCTTATTATCCGTTTACTGTAATTCCATTCTGAAATTGTGAGCTTTTCAAGGGCAGAACACTTATATTCCACACAGCTATTGGTTGCACACTCTAGTGACCTATTTATAACTGTCCCTAATTGGCCACAGCAGTGAAGGTAACCTAAGTTACAACATGGCAGCTCCCATAGTTTTATAGACACTAAAACTTTACACTTATTTTGTCAATATTTAAACAGCTAATGAAGCTTTAAAAAAAATACATTTACATGTTATTCTCAGACTAATCTTTTCTTTGAATGAATCATTATATCTAGCATCTATTTAGTGTTTAATGCCCGTTTAAAGCCAATAAGGGAAAATCCACAATTTTCAGAGCTAAGTGTCATGAAAGAGGGCAACAAATATAATAAAAGTATACTTCAAAGTTGTTTTACTACTCATAACTAAAGTTTTTATATAAAAATCTGAAGGCATTTACCAATACAAAAGTGGTGCTGCATTATCTGAAGTTTAGTTGAAAAAACAGTAGAGCAAAAAAATAATAATTCTGAAGCATATAATGAAATATGGAGCAGTGCCTGTCAAAACAATCCTGCTACAAGGTAATGTTCACTTTCATGAGTCAGAAAGAGCACACAATTTTAAGAAATTTTCCAATTTACGTCAATTATTAAATTTTTCAAATTTTTTTTATACACACTTTTTGAGGCACCAACACGTACTGAGCATGTGCACAAGCTCACAGGGTATACATATACTAGTCTGTGATTGGATGATGTCTGTCACGCAATACAGGGGGATGGCAAATGGGAGAAAAAAATAATTTGCCAGGAAAAAAATCTACTGCTTTTATGAAATTCAGTGTTAGTGCATTGTCTTTTTATTAGGCACATGTTAATTATGCAATTCCACTGTATTTAGTGGTCCTTAAATATTTTTTAATAATCAAAGATTTTTTTTTTACTATGTAAAGGGACATAATACTTAAATGCTAAACCACTTGAAAGTGATGCAGTATAACTGTAAAAAGATGAACACCTGTAATCTTCATTTTACAAAAGTGCTTGGTTAAAACTCAGCTACTGTCCAGCTGCAGGTTGAAAAAAACCCCAAAACAAACAAAAAACTATAGCCAATAAGCATCAGCCGTGCTGAGGTCATGCTTTGCTTTATTGTGATCTCATGAGATTTTACTGAAATCTCGTGAGATTTCACTCTATAGTTTTGAAGTTATTAATAATTTAGATGACTGGATACACTTTGGGGGTTATTTATCAACGCCTTTTTGGCAGGCTTCGTCTGACTATGACTGCAGGTTCTCACAAGAGAACCTGCACTCCATATTAAACAATAATCGGTCATCAGACCGCTGCTACCCTTTCGCCCTCTTAGGTGGCGAATTTCAATCTCCACGGTCTAGTCCGACCGGGGAGATTGACAGCTCCTGGCCGCGCGTGATTGGCTGTGTGCAGACAGGGGGGATTGCACGCGAGCCCGCCAGAGGTGATCTGCGGCGGACAGGGGCACGTATGTAGGCCCCTTTCCGCCTCAGCTTGATAAATCGCCCCCTTTATCAGCACTTAAGTATTCTGAATTTAAGCTGGAGCAAAGCATAGTACTTGATGCAAGATCTTGGAGAACAGAGTCAAACCACACCAATGAAGTGTAACAACTGTTCTATTTATTGACTGCTAGCGCCGCGGAAACTGTTGGCCCTCTACAAATACCTGATAATAATAACTGTCCACAATGTAGTTATATAGTATACATCACATACATGTAAATTACACAGAGGGTCTTCAGACACGCCCCTTAACTTCAGACATAAGATCCTTTGTTTAAAACATCCATCCTTGAGAAGAAGATAACAAAGGAATGTAAGGATGCTCTTAATTGCATGGTTACCTTAGTAACGAGATAAGGAGGTTACTCCCCAAAGAACAGATGTCATAAAACAAAATTAAGAAAAAAAAAATGTCTTCATAGATACAAGATGGAGGCAGTTTGGTTATATATTCTTACAGTTCCTCAAATTGATTAGGGAAATAACATGACTGTGCCTGCACATGCCAGATCCATGCTCCCTAGCAAGTCCAGGGACTAGCTTCCTGATTGGCTGATCCTTTACAATGGGTTGTGGCTACTGAGGAAATGTTGAGGTAAAATATCTTCCTTCGTTTACAAAGATATTTTCTAGTCAGCTTTTACAGCTATACTGCAGCACTTCCATGTGATTCAACAAGTGGACATCATGTCCATTTAATAAATTATTGTAAAAGGAGTTGGTAAATATTCTACTTTGGATCTTTGGAGGTTGTATTTATTTATTTTTGGGGGTTGGTGTGAGGTCACTGTGTGTTCAGTGAAGTTTAGCCTTATCTTTATTGGCTCTGATAAAAAGTTGGAAAACAGCTGTAGATTATAGTTCACAAACACTTTCACAACCGCATGGGGGTGTAACACGCATAGCATAGAAAATAAATAATATAATAAATTAATGTTTCCGTTTAATGCTTTTTAAACAAACAACTTAACTGCTTAACCAAATCTGTCAATTTATTTAATAACCAAAATACTCTAAACACACAAAACCAAGAATAAAAAGGTTTTTAAAAGTATACGCTGCGGCTATGGCTAAGTCCCGGGCATCCTATCGCTCAGGTTGCTATATAACAGCAGTACAAGCCAAGTTATTAGGGCTTGTAGGAAATAATTAAAAGGGACATTACACTAAAGTCAAAATTAAACCTTCGTGATTCAGATATAGTACACAATTTTAAAGGAACAAATAACTAAAAATCTTTCTTTTGTGATTAAAAGAGAGCATACAATTTTAAATGACTTTCCAATTGACTTCTATTATCAAATGTCTGTTTTCTTGTTATTCTTTGTTGAAAAGCAGGAAGGTGGGTGTGACATGTGTCTGCAATACTATATGGCAGTAGCTTTGTAACAATGTTATACATTAGCAAATGCAATAGATGGCAGCACTATTTCCCGTCATGTAGTGCTTTAGACATATGCATGCTACCTAGGTATCTCTTCAACAAAGAAGAACAAGGGACTTTTTTTAAAGAAGTAAATTTGAAACTTTTTTAAAAAAATTGAATTTTCTATCCGAATCAGGAAAGAAAAAGGTTTCATGTCCATTTAAACAACTTTCCAATGTACTTCAATTATCAAAACGTGCAGGTTTTTTTTTAATATGCACACTTTCTGAGGCTAGACTACACAGTATATGCATTTTGTGATTGGCTGATGGCTGTCACATGACACAGGAGGAGGGAAAATTGAATAAACTTTCAAATTCACCAGAACATATTCTACTGCTCATTTCAAATTCAAATTAAGTGCTACTGTGTTGTTTTGTTATTGTGTGTTTGTCAATAAGTCAATATGTCTGTATTTAGTGACCCTTTAAAAGAGATAGCTTGTAATCACAGAACTTAGTTGTGGAATCAGAAAATACTAGCTGAGTGATTTGTTTTCAAAATAGATTCAAATCGATTTGCTGCAATTGTTTTCAATAATCAAGCTTTCCTCCACCACTTACCTTATTTGGAGGAGTCATTATGGAACTATTACTGTCATTTTATTAATTAATTAATTTATTAAGCAAAACTTGCATTATTTTCAAGCATGTTATCCCCTCTGCTAAAGCCAGTTAGGGACAAATAGAGGACAGGGTTTAACCTATAAAGTCTACAGTGTGCACTTCCAAGTTTTTGTTTGATTACTCTGCATAATTAAGCACTTTGTATTACAACCTCCAGGTAATGAGTTTATTGCTGTAGGCACAACTGCAAAGGCTTATGGGAATATGACTGTTGACAACTGCTGGAGGCACCTTATGGACTTGAATACAGTTGGATGTATCCTTGATTTTAGCCTCTGCTTTGTCCAAGTGGTTTAATGTTTAGGGTTGTAAATCCCCATTATACATGAAACCCTGGAGAGCGTTTTCTTTACTTAATTACTTAACTTCTTTCCTAACCATCCTGGAAAATATATTTATCCACCTGGACTTTAAATAAATCTACACATCACTTAGCTATTGTTTTTTCCCCTGCCAAACAGACCTTTTAGGAGACTCAAAGGAAAGAACAGGGAGATAGAATTTTTTTTTTTTTTACATTTTTAAGAGCTAGAAATTGAGACTTCCTGGCTCCTGTAATTTTCTGGAACGGTTCGATCTGTGTATATATCTATTTATACACAGAAGGACCCCATTTATCAAATAATTGACTGAAAATTATACTGTGGCGAGCAGGTAGCAGACACTGGGCACCTTAATTTGCAGTAAGCAGGCGAGCATGGGTGATCCTGCCCCACAAGGGCTCCAATGCAGCTTCTGCTGCTTGAGAAATGGAACCCATAGTACGACAAGGAAATAGTAGAAAGGGATGACATGAGGCCAGTGGGTTCTAGTAATTACCCTGGTTACAGTTAAAGGGATAGAAAAATCTAAATTGAAATGTGAATGGATGCATTTCAATGTGAAATAGAAGTATTTTGGCAATATACTTCCATTAGCAAAATGCTTCTAGTAAAGGTTATTACAGGTTTTCTGTGGAATGCGCACATATTCTGTGAGTGTGTGTGTGAATGTGTGTTGCATGAGTGTTTATGTATGTATGTGTGTTTTATGAGTGTTATGTGTGAGTGTTTTATGAGAGTGTGTGGTGTGTATTTTATGAGTGTGTGTGTTGTGTGTGTGTGTTTTATGAGTGTGTGTGTGTGTGTTTTATGAGAGTGTGTGTCGTGTGTGTTTTATGGGAGTGTGTGTGTGTTTTTGAGAGTGTGTCGTGTATGTGTTATATAAGAGTGTGTTGTGTGTGTGTATTATGAGAGTGTGTGTTGTGTGTGTGTATTATGAGAGTGTGTGTTGTGTATGTGTTATATAAGAGTGTGCTGTGTGTTTTATAAGAGTGTGTGTGTGTTTTTGAGAGTGTGTCGTGTATGTGTTATATAAGAGTGTGTTGTGTGTGTGTATTATGAGAGTGTGTGTTGTGTATGTGTTATATAAGAGTGTGTCATGTGTGTTTTATATGAGTGTGTGTTGTGTGTGTTTTATATGAGTGTGTGTCGTGTGTGTTTTATGAGAGTGTGTGTCGTGTGTTTTATGAGAGTGTGTGTCGTGTGTTTTATGAGAGTGTGTGTCCTGTGTTTTATGAGAGTGTGTGTCCTGTGTTTTATGAGAGAGTGTGTTGTGTGTTTTATGAGAGAGTGTGTCGTGTGTTTTATGAGAGTGTGTGTCCTGTGTTTTATGAGAGAGTGTGTCGTGTGTTTTATGAGAGAGTGTGTCGTGTGTTTTATGAGAGTGTGTGTCCTGTGTTTTATGAGCGAGTGTGTCGTGTGTTTTATGAGAGTGTGTCGTATGTGTTTTATGAGAGAGTGTGTCGTGTGTTTTATGAGAGAGTGTGTCGTGTGTTTTATGAGAGTGTGTGTCCTGTGTTTTATGAGAGAGTGTGTCGTGTGTTTTATGAGAGAGTGTGTCGTGTGTTTTATGAGAGTGTGTGTCCTGTGTTTTATGAGAGAGTGTGTCGTGTGTTTTATGAGAGAGTGTGTCGTGTGTTTTATGAGAGTGTGTGTCCTGTGTTTTATGAGAGAGTGTGTCGTGTGTTTTATGAGAGTGTGTGTCCTGTGTTTTATGAGAGAGTGTGTCGTGTGTTTTATGAGAGAGTGTGTCGTGTGTTTTATGAGAGTGTGTGTCCTGTGTTTTATGAGAGAGTGTGTCGTGTGTTTTATGAGAGAGTGTGTCGTGTGTTTTATGAGAGTGTGTGTCCTGTGTTTTATGAGCGAGTGTGTCGTGTGTTTTATGAGAGTGTGTCGTATGTGTTTTATGAGAGCGTGTGTTGTGTGTGTTTTATGACAGTGTGTGTGTTTTATGAGTGTGTTGTGTGTTTTATGAGTGTGTTGTGTGTTTTATGAGTGTGTTGTGTGTTTTATGAGAGCGTGTGTTGTGTGTTTTATGACAGTGTGTCGTGTGTGTTTTTTTGAGAGTGTGTGTCGTGTGTGTTTTATGAGAGTGTGTGTCGTGTGTGTTTTATGAGTGTGTGTGTCGTGTTTTATGAGTGTGTGTGTCGTGTGTGTTTTATGAGTGTGTGTGTCATGTGTGTTTTATGAGAGTGTGTGTCATGTGTGTGTTTTATGAGAGTGTGTTGTGTGTTTTATGAGTGTGTTGTGTGTTTTATGAGAGTGTGTTGTGTGTTTTATGAGAGTGTGTTGTGTGTTTTATGAGAGTGGTGTGTGTTTTATGAGAGTGTGTCGTATGTGTTATGAGAGCGTGTGTTGTGTGTGTTTTATGACAGTGTGTGTTGTGTATGTGTTATATAAGAGTGTGTTGTGTATGTCTGTTTTATGAGAGTGTGTTGTGTGTGTTTTATGAGCGTGTGTCGTGTGTGTTTTATGAGTGTGTTGTGTGTGTTTTATGAGAGAGTGTGTCGTGTGTTTTATAAGTGTCTTGTGTGTGTTTTATGACAGTGTGTGTTGTGTATGTGTTATATAAAAGAGTGTTGTGTATGTCTGTTTTATGAGAGTGCGTTGTGTGTGTTTTATGAGTGTGTTGTGTGTGTTTTATGAGAGTGTTGTGTGTGTTTTATGAGAGTGTGTCATGTGTTTTATGAGTGTGTGTGTTGTGTGTGTTTTATGAGTGTGTGTGTCATGTGTGTTTTATGAGAGTGTGTGTCATGTGTGTGTTTTATGAGAGTGTGTTGTGTGTTTTATGAGTGTGTTGTGTGTTTTATGAGAGTGTGTTGTGTGTTTTATGAGTGTGTTGTGTGTTTTATGAGAGTGGTGTGTGTTTTATGAGAGTTTTGTGTGTTTTATGAGAGTGTGTCGTATGTGTTATGAGAGCGTGTGTTGTGTGTGTTTTATGACAGTGTGTGTTGTGTATGTGTTATATAAGAGTGTGTTGTGTATGTCTGTTTTATGAGAGTGTGTTGTGTGTGTTTTATGAGCGTGTGTCGTGTGTGTTTTATGAGTGTGTCATGTGTTTTATGAGAGAGTGTGTCGTGTGTTTTATAAGTGTCTTGTGTGTGTTTTATGACAGTGTGTGTTGTGTATGTGTTATATAAAAGAGTGTTGTGTATGTCTGTTTTATGAGAGTGCGTTGTGTGTGTTTTATGAGTGTGTTGTGTGTGTTTTATGAGAGTGTTGTGTGTGTTTTATGAGAGTGTTGTGTGTGTTTTATGAGTGTGTGTGTTTTATGAGTGTGTGTGTCATGTGTGTTTTATGAGAGTGTGTGTCATGTGTGTGTTTTATGAGAGTGTGTTGTGTGTTTTATGAGTGTGTTGTGTGTTTTATGAGAGTGTGTTGTGTGTTTTATGAGTGTGTTGTGTGTTTTATGAGTGTGGTGTGTGTTTTATGAGAGTTTTGTGTGTTTTATGAGAGTGTGTCGTATGTGTTATGAGAGCGTGTGTTGTGTGTGTTTTATGACAGTGTGTGTTGTGTATGTGTTATATAAGAGTGTGTTGTGTATGTCTGTTTTATGAGAGTGTGTTGTGTGTGTTTTATGAGCGTGTGTCGTGTGTGTTTTATGAGTGTGTTGTGTGTGTTTTATGAGTGTGTTGTGTGTGTGTGTTATATAAAAGAGTGTTGTGTATGTCTGTTTTATGAGAGTGCGTTGTGTGTGTTTTATGAGTGTGTTGTGTGTGTTTTATGAGAGTGTTGTGTGTGTTTTATGAGAGTGTGTCATGTGTGTTTTATGAGAGTGTGTTGTGTGTGTTTTATGAGAGTGTGTTGTGTGTGTTTTATGAGAGTGTGTTGTGTGTGTGTTTTATGAGAGTGTGTTGTGTGTGTGTTTTATGAGAGTGTGTGTTGCGTGTGTTTTATGAGTGTGTGTCGTGTGTGTTTTATGAGAGTGTGTTGTGTGTGTTTTATGAGAGTGTGTTGTGTGTGTTTTATGAGAGTGTGTTGTGTGTGTTTTATGAGAGTGTGTGTGTGTTACCTGTATTTGTTTGATAAATTTTGTCTTGTCTCTTACAAATATTGTATCATCATTGTACGTTTATCATTTGTATCCATGGACAGCGCTGTGGAATTTGTTGGCGCTTTATAAATAAAGTATAATAATAATAATAGAGAAAGTAGCAGGGTCATTAGAAAGTTGCAGTGTCAGGGTTTTTAAATCCTAGCCTTTGGTAGAAGTGGGGGGAAAACAGCTTTCAGGAGTTAAAATACAGGAAAAGTAATCAAATAAGTCAAATAGATTTGTTTACTACACACAAACATTGCCTTGGAATTAAAGAAAAAAGTACAAAATGAAAATGCTGTAATGTATTATTGCACTGTTTTATAACTGTGTTTAACCATTGCAAAAATACAAGGAAATGTCTGCACACTATTTGAAGCACACAAGTTAATTTTGACTTTTCAGTCCCTTTAAAGGGATGTGAAACACAATTTTTTCCTTTCATGATTTAGATAGAGCAGACAATTTTTAAACTCCTTTCTAATTTACTGCTATTATCACATTTTCTTTGCTCTCTTGGTATCTTTTGTTGAAAAGCATGGACGTAAGCTCAGGAGCGTGCACATGTCTGGAGCACTATATGGCAGCAGTTCCAAGAATATTGTTCATTTGCAAGAGCACTACATGATAGCACTATTTAGTACTTCAGATGCCTACCTAGGTATCTCTTCAACAAACATGGGACCAAAGCAAATTTAAAAGGACATTAAACCCAATTTGTTTCTTTCATGAATCAGATAGAGAATACAATTTTAAACAATTTTCTAATCTACTTCTATTATCTAATTTGCTTCATTCTCTTGATATTCTTTCCTGAAAAGCATATCTAGATAGGCTCAGTAGCTTCTGATTGGTGACTGCACATAGATGCCTCATGTGATTGGCTCACCCATGTGTACTGCTATTTCTTTAACAAAAGATATCTAAAGAATGAAGCAAATTAGATAATAGAAGTAAATAGGAATGTTGTTTAAAATTGTCTTTTCTATCTGAATCATGAAAGAAAATTGTTGGGTTTAATGTCCCTTTAATATGAGAAGTAAATTGGAAAATGTGTATGCTCTGTTGGAATCACAAAATAATTTTTGGGGGTTTCATAACCCTTTAAATTTTGTGTTTATGGTCTGTTCCATTATATTAAAGTAATATTCATTATAATAGGATAAAACGTGCCACTTATTGAGTCGTAATGAGGTGCAGCCCGGTCTCACGCAGTTTTAATATCAATTAGTTCACTGTAGTTCCATTGAGGGACCTGTCTCTAGACACTCAACTAGTCACGTGAAATATGTGACAATACAGTTTATTTAATTAACTGAAAAGAGTTAAATGAACACACATTCCCTGATGGCCTCATCTGCCAGGTAATTTCCTGTGTACTTTGGGTCATTACCTTTGTTAAAAACAATTAAGAGAGACAACTACACTCCTTTTGTCACTGTTTTTTTTCCCCTCTAGGTTAATTTAATAAAACAAAAACAAACCAAAAAAAAAAAAACATTCAAGACACTTTGACCGGTTTTCTATGCACACCGACCTACTACACCTGGTAAAATAGGGTCAGGTTTGCTTGTTCGTTCGTGACAGAACTCAAAATCCAGAAAAGCTGAAACTTCTGGTTTAGCAATTTTGAAAGAAGAAAGAACAAAGCAACGTTTGCTATGGGAGTGGACAACTTAACATTTATTTGTCCTGCTGCCATGGCAACAAAACCGCAAATAAGCCTTTCTTGCCTGATTCAGCATTGTTAGGATGGGAGCCGGCCTGTAGCTGCTCTGGAGACGCAGCCAAACAGGGCCATTGTTACAGCACTTAGTTATAGTCTTCTCTCAATTATCACTGTGAAAAAGATATAGAAATGCTAAATACCCTTACAAGGCCGGGATAGCTCATGCAGATCATACAACTTGTACTCACTTCTCTTTGATTTGCTTTCTGCCTCCAGATCAACTGCAACTTTGATGTCAAGTAATCGTGTTTGCCGAATATAGAAGAAGTTTTTTTTTTTAACATCTCAGCAGGATCAAACAATGATAAGTTCTCTTTGGGTTAAAGGGACAGTAGTGTTCCCTCTTGTAGTAGCTACACATAAATGCCTCTTGTCACTGGCTCACCTGAAGTGTTCAGCTAGCTCACAGTAGTGCCTTGCTGCTCCTTCAACAAAGGGAAACCAAGAGAATGAAGCAAATTTGATAATAAAAGTACACTGCAAAAGGCTGCAAACAAGAGAGCTGTGATTGTATTAATGCCTATTTTCTAGGAGCCATGGTGCCCTGCTACTTTTTTTCTATTAAAATGATTAATTTATTATATCAATCATAATAATAAATAAGGTTTATATATTGAGATTTTTTTTTTTTACTGCTACACAAACAAGGATTATCCAAAGAAAATTCTACACAATATATTTGTTTTAGCAACTGGTCTTAAAAACAAGAAATAATACATATTGAGAACCTCTGGTATGCAGAGACACTGAACCCAATTTTTTTTTCTTTCGTGATTCAGATAGAGCATGACATTTTAAGCAACTTTCTAATTTACTCCTATTATCAAATTTTCTTCATTCACTTGGTATCTTTATTTGAAATGCAAGAATGTAAAGTTTAGATGCCGGACCATTTTTGGTGAACAACCTGGGTTGTTCTTGCTGGTTGGTGGATAAATTCATCCACCAATAAAAAAGTGCTGTCCAGAGTTCTGAACCCAAAAAAAGCTTAGATGCCTTCTTTTTCAAATTTAGATAGCAAGAGATCGAAGAAAAATTGATAATAGGAGTAAATTAGAAAGTTGCTTAAAATTGCAGGCTCTATCTGAATCACGAAAGAAAACATTTGGGTTCAGTGTCCCTTTAAACATTACAAAAAGTTTCTTCTGAATAATAAAAAAAAAAAAAAGATGAACAATCTGTGTCTTACCTATTTGATATGTGGGGGACTTAAAGAATGCCCTGGATAAGCAGAATGTTATACTACAAACTAGATAAACTTACACTTTTAGGAAAATGTAGGCACACTATGGTTCTTATCTGCAGTCAATCAACTTATATGTATGTTTCTATTTACTTATGCAATATTACATTTATATATATATATATATATATATATATATATATATATATAACCTAATGTGATAAAAGCACACATGCATATAAAGTATATTTTTGCCCTAAACAAATTCTGAGACCAGAGCACTTTACACTTCACATTTTATTGTCTCAAACCTATTTGTTTATGAAAAGCTTTTATAGCAGTCAAACCTCTTGAACGCGTGTGAAGCTACATGGAAGTTCTGTTGCATTTCAATAAAGCCGCTGCAACACAAAATAAATATATAAGCAGCTTTTTAGGCAGTTGATTAAACAAGCAAATTAGCGAATGTTCTTTTTAGGCAGTTTGGCTTTTGGATCAGTTCCATCATCCTTTTAACAAAGGGTTAAGAGGGAAGCTGTATCCTGTGAGATATCTTGGTGCACATTTGGTTCTATAAATATCTCTGCACATAAAAACATTTCTAACAACAAGATTGGCCCCTGCATTAAAACAAGCTCTTAAAAAGTAATACACTTTATTTAGCATGACATTTTTTTCTTCTTCGTTTTACCTATTTCAACCTATCATGCACTTCCTGTTAGTATGTTGTTTTGTTTCTTTCATTACTGAGTTTAACCCCAGCAAAGAGGTAAAGCATCAAGCATTGCATCTGACAAGCCAATCAGGAGGGGCAGTCAAATGTACCCATCAATCACCAACTGTGTTTAACCCCAGCAGAAAGGTTAAACACAAAGTTAAAGTCATACTTAGGAGAACCAAGCATTGCAGCCAGCTATGCAAATCAGGAGGGGCAATCAAACATACTGATCAATTACCAGCAGAGAGGTTAAACACAACGGTAAAATTATATACGGGCACACCAAGCATTGCATGCAGCGAGCCATTCAAGAAGTGCAGTTGCATATACCCACCAACTGTGTCTTGCTCAGGAGTTAAGGCTGTGACACACTGAAAGCGGAGCGGCACGCAGCATGTACATGCATCTGTGTGCGCACAGTGTGTCCTGCCTTTTCATATCTGAGCACTCTGCTGCGTCAGGTCGCGTAGCTCAGAGATGAAATATGTGAACTTCAGAAGCGATGCGACATGGAGCGAAGCAGCTGCTTTGCCTCGCGCCGCATCGCTTGCATTGTGTCACAGCCTTTACAGTGCTTGTAAGCTCCCAATTGGGACTTTACCTATGTGTTTAAAAAAACCTTAGAAATGGGTTAAACAGTTATCTAGCGTCAGTAATACAAAAATGACATGGTTTAACAAATTAGAGCATATTATTTTGCATTATAACGTTCCGTCAAGGTTCTCATTTTGATAGCAGGAGCATTTCAAGTGCAGAAGGCAAGAATGCTGACCGGTTTTCAGGCATAAAACACAGCACTAAAGTGAACCTATCACATCTATTTTATTGACTAATGAGTAATCAGAATGTCAACAATTCTCCAGTCTATAATTATAATGTCTAGCATTAGGATGTTCTAATCATTAGCACTTACACATCTCCCAGAATAGCTTAAACACAAGAATGAGGCTCATTATTATTTTCTGTGATGTCTATTTGATTTGTTACCAAGGAACATATTTACTTAGGGGAGAAAAAAAAACACTGAATTTCTTTCCATCTTGTCTATATTTCTGCAGTTCATTTGGTAATTAAGCAAGTGCTCCAAATAACCTTTAATTGTTCATTTGTATAACAAATGTTGCTGGAACTTTGTTCCCTGAAGCTGTAAGAAATTTACATGCAAAAAAAGGACCACATTTCTTGCATGGGAAACCATAAGTACGCGTACATTCCCCTGCAGTGCGTGCACTATTGTTATTAGATGAGCTAGCACAGAAAAAAGAAAGGGATTAGCCCATTTGTCGATGGGTTTAGATGCCTTTCTCAAGTAGAATCTTCACAACACTGTGTGAAAAGAATATTTTTTAAGACCCTTTGTTTCCTGACCCTTGGAGTATCCAAGAGTTAAAAGCGAGGGGAACAAGATAAGCCTTACAAACACGTAAATTGAAAAAATATCTAGAATTGGAAATATCTTAAATGGAAATAGTAGCTATCTGTTTAAATGAAAATGGGCATTATAAATAATTATATATATGAATTAGGGTTGCCACGTCTGCCATGTTTTCCTGGACACTTATGAGTTACACATGCTGTAGGGTGTGCAGATGGCAACACTGTGCCCCTAAACAGCACACGAATAGTGATCATGGACAGCACTATTCATGTTCCTCCCTGCACACCCTGCAGCATGTGTAACTCATAAGTATCCAGTAAAACATGGCCAAGGTGGCAACCCTATCCCCAATAGAGATAGTGCTTGGAGTTGTCTTTATTAGCCAATGAGTCTTAGGGGTCGATTTATCATGCTACGGCAGGCGTACATACGTGCCTCTGTCCGCCGCAGCTTGCCTCTCATTGGCTGAATTCCGCTGCTGAACGCAATTTTGCACTCATGTGCAACGCCACCCCTGCCCGCGCACAGCCAATCACGCAGGGGCAGGAGCGGTCAATCTCCCCAGTCAAAGAAGACCGGGGAGATTGAAATTTGCCACCTAAGAGGTGGCGAAGGAGTTAAGGAAGCAGCAGTCTAATGACCGCTGCTTCATAAATACGGAATGCAGGTTCTCTTGTGAGAACCTGCAGTCGTAGGGGGTCGAAGGCTAACTAAAGCCTTTGATAAATCAACCCCTTACTAGAAAGTACACAACTGATACCGTTGTCCTGGTGTTAACTTAAAGGGACATTTTACATTTCTATAATACATATGAACGAACACAATTTAAACATTAAAAATATTTTTTTTACATGAAAAAAAAATTAAAGCACCCCTGAGGAGTGCCAGAAAGGAATTTCAATAACCTGCAAATCACATAGCTAATTTAAACAAATTGCAGCATCCTGAACACCTCAAATACAGCTTTTGCTTTTCAGCATCTTTAGAGAGAATGAAACAAAGCACAATTTTACACAAACACAAGAGATATTTAATGCCCTTTTAAGTCCTGGCTGTTTATTGGCTAATAATAAACCTCCCACTTTATTGCTAGAGAAATAGAATGCACTACAAACGTGAATATAAAAGCAAAGGAACATCTGTCACACAATAGAAAAAAAAAAAAAAAAAGGTAATGAGCTTTAAAATAAAAAATGATTTCCGATGCAACAGAAAAAACAAAACATTTTTTTGGCCCTACAAGTTTTATTTTGTTTATGCATTAAAAGTATTTAAAATTTTGCTCTTCTATGTGCACAATTGAAAAGCTTTGAATACAACGTACCATTAATTCAAAAGGTAATTCCAGTCTCTAAAACCAATGAACTAAAACACATTACCAATATTATACAGGAAGGAAGAAATCACTTAGACAAGGAGAACAAATCCAAACCACTTTACTTCAATTTGAAACCAGAGAATTATCTCTTTAAAACCTGACTTGTTTTTCATTTGTCCATCATAATGCTGATGAGTTTTCCTGCGTTTGCGGCGGAGCCACAGATATTTGCAACGGTTCATTTTCAGTTGATGTTTTATCATCGGACTTTAAACTTTCCATTGTGGAGAATTCCCAGTATAGGCATCTTAATTCCAGCATTTCCTTCCTTTCCTGCTGAAGGCTCTCTGTTTCCACAGCAACCTCTAACATTTTACATACCTCAGAGTACTAAATCGTGTCGCTGGAGGAGTGGCAGGAAATGCCACACTGCACTTAGCTACTGACTGCACAGGCCTCAGCATGCAACTGCATGTTCTATTTTATTAATGAACTGACACTTACAGAATAACCGCTAACGATCTCTGCTATTGCCAAAAACATCAGCAACGTTGGGGAAAAATATTTAAACACAAGAGGGAAAAAAAGCACAGAGATTTTCCTCCTGCTAATTAGTACTGCAGAAAAGGGAAACAAGATTACAGAAGGCTAAATTAATTGTAATTGCTTTAATAGGGCAATTCTACAAAGAAGGAAAACAAAGGGATATCTGCAATAATGACAATGCTTTTTATTGCTTTGGGAATATTAAAAGAGCTACTAGAGTCTGTAAATGAAGATTTATGTGACAAAAGTTCTCTAAACCAATCAGACATTAAAGAAAAAAACACTATATCGTGAGAGAGCTACAATTGCACCCAAAAAAAAGTGATTGAAGATTTATATTAAAATGGACAAAAATGTTGGTGTTCTATCGGTACAGCAGTAGGCAATTTTAATGGACAATAGAGACAACTCCTTCTACTGTATTGGTTAAAGATAACAAGCCTTTAAAGACATGCAGCAAAACTGGGTTTATGAAAGGGACATGAAACTAAAAAAAAAATAATATTTTATCATTTAAATAGAGCATACAATTTTAAACAACTTCCCAAATTAATTCTATTATCAATTTTGCTTCATTCTCTTGGTATCCTTTATTGAAGAAGAAGAAATTCAATACTAAGAGCTAGCTGAACACACCGGTAAGCCAATTATAAGAGGTATATACGTGCAGCCACCAATCATCAGCTAGCTCCCAGCAACTGAGTCTACCTTGGTATGCTATTTTAAAAAAAATAAAAAAATTAAAAAAAAAAAAGGATACCAATAGAACAAAAAAATGTAGGTAATAGAAGTAAATCGGAAAGTTGTGTCAAATTGTATGCTCTATCTGAATCATGACAATGTTTTTTGGGTTTCATAGTCACATTTTCTTTCGCAAAACTTCCTAAGGGCTGGACTTTAAGAATGTCATATGACACACAAACTGATTGGATGTTCACTGGAATCGTCATTAAAAAAAAATAGAGTTCAACCCATTGGCCGGCATAACATTGTAATAAAAACATTTTTTTTTTTTTTTTATTTCTGACTAATTTATTTTTCCCCCATTTGCCGCCCTCCTGTATAAAGTGACATCAATCAGTTACTAGTATATGAATACACCGTGAACTTGTGCACATGCTCAGTGGAAGCTGGTGCCTTAAAAAGTGTGTATTTAAAAAAAGATGGCAAAATTTGATAATGGAAATAAACTAGAAAGTCTCTTAAAACTGCATGCTATTTCTGAATCATTTATTTAATTTTGACTTTAGTGTCCCTTTAAGGGGTTCATTTATCAACCTCTTCTGCAGGAGTTTTCGCCTGCCTACGACTGCAGGTTCACACCGGAGAACCGGCACGCCGTATTTAACAAGCAGCGGTCATCTGACCGCTGCTTCCCTACCCTTTCGACCACCTCTTAGGTAGTGAATATCAATCTCCCCAATCTCGTCCGACCAGGGAGATTGACAGCTCCTGCCCACGCATGATTAGCTGTGTGCGGGCCCAGGGCAGGATTGCATGTGGGCGCAAAATAGCACTCGTGTGCAATGCTGAATAACGCCAGGGGAATTTAGCCAGCCTGAAGCGAGCTGCGGTGGACAGGGGTGTGTATATGCGCGCTCCTGTCCGCCGCAGCTTGATAAATCGACCTCTAAGCAATGGACGCTGCCATGTTGTAATTTAGGTTTCCTTCTCTGCTGAGGACAATTAGTGGCAGGTATAAATTGTTCACTACAATGTGCAACCAATGACTATGTGGAATATAGCAGTGTTAAATGGATAAGAAACACGTTTTTGTGATTTTAAAACAACTTTCCAAATTACTTCCATTATATAATTTGTTTTGTTCTATTGGTAATCCTTTGTTGAAAAGCATACCTAACTCAATGTGAACTAGCTCCCAGTAATGCATTGATGCATTTTCAACAAAGGATACCAAAAGAATGAAGCAAATAAAATGACATACCTCCCTACAACCCCCCCTCCCTCTACCCCTCATACCAAACTTCACAGAAGCACTAAGTCATTAGATCTCCTCTCTTCCATCCCTTTTCCTGCCCGAACCAATCTATCTGCCACTATAACTCCACCCTTACATCGGTCAATGACAATCTGGCCCCACCTACCATAGCTCAGAAACCACACACTCATCCTCAGCCCTGGCAAACTCCTCTGACACGGTACCTACGCAGATGTTCCCGTACTGCTGAGTTCTCGGAGTTCAGCTGACTTTCATCACAACAAGTTCATCTTGAACTCCTACTATTCTTCCCTTAATCTTTATAAGCAACAATACTTCTCTACTATCTTCTCTACTCTTTCCTCTTACCCAAAACGTCTGTTTTCCACGTTCAATACTCTTCTCCGCCCACCCCCACCTCCCAATACAACTTCTCTCTCAGCTCAAGATTTTGCCAGCCACTTCAATAACAAAATTGACTCCATCAGATATGAAATCAGCTCTCAATATACTACCAATCTCCCATCCCTTCAAAAGCTCACAATCATCCAAAACCCAAATAGCCATAAATTTAGCTCTTTTGCCCATCTTCAACCTCTCCCTCACACTGGTATATTTCCCTCATCTCTAAAACATGCACTGGACACACCTATCCTCAAAAAAACCTTCTGTCGATCCAACCTCCCCATCCAACTACCGTCCTATTTCCCTACTCCCTCTTGCCTTAAAGCTCCTTGAAAAGCTAGTATATGCACGTCTATCCCATTTCCTTATACTAAACTCTCTTCTTGACCCACTGCAATCTGGATTTCGTCCCCATTACTCCACAGACACAGAAATTGTCAAGGTTACCAACGACCTACTTACAACAAAATCTTATCTCTGCAGCCTTTGATACTGTTGACCACCCTCTTTTGCTCCAAACCCTCCAAATCCTTCGGCATCTGCGACACAGCTCTCTTGTGGTTCTCTTCCTATCTATCTAACCATACCTTTTAGTGTAGCCTTCTCTGGAGCATCCTCTGCCCCGTTACCACTTTCGGTTGGGGTACCTCAAGGCTCTGTCCTCGGTCCCCTTCTCTTTTCAATCTACACGTCATCATTAGGTTCCTTAATAAAGTTCAACAGGTTTCAGTACCATTTGCATGCCAATGACACACAAATCTATCTCTCTGCACCAGACCTACCTCCTTTCCTTACTAACCCATGTCACTAACTGTCTTTCTTATATCTCATCTTGGATGTCCTCTCACTACGTTAAAGGGCCAGTAAACCTAGCAAATAATGTTATATAATTCTGCACATAGTGCAGAATTATATAACATTAGCTTAGCACCAGATTTCTAAAGTGAAGGGTTAAATAGATATCTCGCAAAGAAAACAGTACGCTGCTTCTGGTTCTACTGAGCAGGTCTGTTTTCTTTTCCAAAGTGCATCACAGGCACGCTGTCTAGTCACAGCGCGCCCGATCGCGCTATTAAACTCAATGTAGCTCTGGTCTATAGCGGGAGCGAGCTACATTAAGTTTAATAGTGCGATCGGGCCTTCTGTGATTAGACAGCATGCCCAGATGCGCTTAGGAGAAGAAAACAGACCAGCTCAGTAGAGCCAGGAGCGGCGTTCTGATTTATTTGCGAGATATCTATTTAACACTTCACTTTAGAAATCTGGCGCTAAGCTAATGTTATATAATTCTGCACTATGTGCAGGATTATATAACATTATTTGCTAGGTTTACTGGTCCTTTAAGCTAAATCTCTCCAAAACTGAACACCTTATTTTTCCCCATTCCTCCAAAATCTCCACCCCCTAATTTTCTACAACTGTTCATAATTCCATCATTACACCTACCCCGCATGCCCGATGTCTTGGGGTCACACTTGACTCAGACCTTTCTTTCACTCATCACATTCAGTCCTTGGCTAAAGCCAGCCGCTTACATCTTAAAATTAGACATTTCCTTACACAAGACGCAACTAAGATTTTAATCCACTCTCTCATCCTTTTCCGCCTTGACTATTGCAACTCCGTGCTCTCTGGTCTCCCTAGCTGCCTCCTAGCTCCTTTACAATCCATAATGAATGCCTCTGCCAGGCTCATCTTCCTTACATGTCGCTCTTCATCTGCTGCACCTCTCTGCCAATCCCTTCAATGGCTTCCTCTTGCCTCCAGGATTAAACAAAATCCTCACTCTGACATACAAAGACCTCAACTGCACTGCTCCCCCCTACATTTCAGACCCTGTCTCTAGATACTCTCCCTCCTGTCCCCTTCGCTCTGCTCTCGATCTCCTACACTCCTCCTCTCTTGTTACTTCCTCACATTCCAGTTTACAGGACTTCTCCAGACTGGCTCCCATCTTGTGGAACTCCCTGCATCGCTCCAAAAGACTCTCCCCTAGTTTTAACAGCTTCAAGCGCTTCCTAAAGACTCTACTATTCAGGGATGCATACAACCTACACTAACCTTTCCTAACTCCATTGCTTTCCCCTTGAACCCCTTAGAATGTAAGCCTATGAGCCCAGCTGTTTGTAGATCGCCTTCATAAGAGCCGACTACAACAGTGCAACTCTCGGCAGTGCCCTTTAACCATTTGATCCCTGTAAATGTTATCTTGTATACCGCCTATGTATATAGCGCTGCGGAATCGGTTGGCGCTCTACAATTACCTGATAATAATAAATAATAACAGAAATAAATTGGAAAGTTGTTTAAAATGATATGCTCTATTTGAATCATGAAATACATTTTTTGTTTTTTATGTCCCTTTAAGTCTGTACTTCCACTTCAAAGAGGAATTGGAGAGCCCATTATTGTCAAAGCTGAATTACAAGAAAGGGAGAGAAAATAAAGGACGTTTAAACAGACAATGCAACAACACTTACTGTACTTTAAAGGCTGTGACACACTGCAAGCGGAGCGACGAGAGGCGAAGCAGCTGCCTCGCTCCGCGTCGCATTGCTTCTGAAGATCAATTATTTCATCTCTGAGTGCTCAGCTACGCGACCTGACGCAGCAGAGTGCTCAGAGATGAAAAGGCAGGACACACTGAGCGCGCAGAGCTGCATCTACCCGCTGAGCACCGCTCCGCTTGCAGTGTGTCACAGCCTTAATTCAAATGGGTAGTACATTTTTTTTTCTTCACGGCAAAATATCAAAATGATTCAATTTTCTGTCCCCCTGTATCATGTGACAGCCATCAGCCAATCACAAAATGTATATACTGTACACTCTTGCACATGTTCAGTAGTAGTTGGTGCCTCGGAAAGTGTGAATATAATAAGACTTGGAAATTATTTGTGAATTATAAAAAAAAATTGACTTTAGTGACCCTTTATATTTTTTTTGTTAGTTTGTTTTTACTACACATAACTTAACATGTAATAATGAAATCTAAACATATCTATTTTAATGTCCCTTTAATAAACCAAATAAAATTGTCACTTTATAAATTACACTGAAAATAAACTGCTTGAAAACCCTGGTAAGTATGTTGATGTTATTAGTGGCCAAACATGGGGTTTTATGTAAATGAGTTTCTGACCTACCTTCTTTACATCAAATTAAAGTAAAAGAAAATTTATGCTTACCTGATAAATTTGTTTCTTTTTAGATACGATGAGTCCACGGATTTCATCCTTACTTGTTGGATTATGCCTCCTGGTCAGCAGGAGGAGGCAAAGAGCACCACAGCAGAGCTGTATATATAGCTCCTCCCTTCCCTCCCAGTCCAGTCATTTGACCGAAGTTAGGAAGAGAAAGGAAAAGCCAAGGTGCAGAGGTGTCTGAAGTTTAACAAAAAGAAAGACCTGTCTTATAAAAACAGGGCGGGCCGTGGACTCATCGTATCTAAAAAGAAACAAATTTATCAGGTAAGCATAAATTTTATTTTCTTTTTAAAGATACGATGAGTCCACGGATTTCATCCTTACTTGTGGGATACAATACCAAAGCTATGGTACACGGATGAAAAGGGAGGGACAAGACAGGGAACTTAAACTGAAGGCACGCACCACTGCTTGAAGAACCTTTCTCCCAAAAATAGCCACAGCTGAGATTAAGGTATCAAATTTGTTAAATTAATAAAAAGCAAGAAGAAAAGACCAAGTTGCAGCTTCCCAAATCAGTTCAACAGAAGCATGATTTTTAAATGCCCACGAGGAAGCAACAGCCTGAGTGGAATGAGCCGTAAGTCTTTCAGGAGGCTGCTGCCCAGCAGTCTCATATGCAAAACGGATTAAACTCTTCAGCCACAAAGAAGAGGTAGCCGTAGCTTCCTGACCCCTACATTTCCCTGAAAAAACGACAAACAAAGAAAACGATTGACGAAAATCCTTCCTATCTTACTAACACAGGCAAAGAGAATGACTGGAGTGGGAGGGAAGGGAGGAGCTATATATACAGCTCTACTGTGGTGCTCTTTGCCTCCTCCTGCTGACCAGGAGGCATAATCCCACAAGTAAGGATGAAATCCGTGGACTCATCGTATCTTTAAAAATAAAATTACAATTTCTTTTTTTTTTCTTCAACGGGACAGTAAAGTCAAAATTAAACTTTCATGATTTGGATAGAGCATGTCATTTTAAATAATTTTCTAATTTACTTCTGTTATCAAATTTGCTTTGTTCTTATGGTATCTTTTATTGAAGAGTAAAACTAGGTAGGCTCATAAGATCTCAGGAGTGGGCACATGTCTTTAGTACTCTACGGCAGCAGTGTTTCACAACATTATATAACAAAGATACAAGTAATGTTGCAAAACTCTGCTGATATAGAGTACTAAAGACACGTGTACACTCCTGAAATCTTATGAGCCTACCTAGTTTTACTCTTCAATAAAAAGATACAGAGAGAACAAAGCAAATTTGATAACAGAACTAAAATGGAAAGTTGTTTAAAATTGCAAGCTGTGTCAGCATCATGAAAGTTTAATTTTGATTTTACTGTTCCTTTAAATTGTGTACTCTATCTGAACCATGAAAAAAATGAGTGTTTTTATGTCCCTTTAAATATGTTGGTCCTAATATAAGTAATAATATACTGTGGGTAAAACGTGATATTAAATACCATTGTGCTTAGAAAAGATGCCTTTCTACATTACCGCAACTGATCAAACACCGACAACGTCAGCAGTATATACACCAAACTTAACACGCAAACATATATATAAAGCAATGTTTGTATTATACAGAGTTAATAGCTCGTCTGCAAAATACAGAGCAACACTCCTCAAGTTACGTAACCTTTTATGGCCAGAAATTGAAAACATTTGTCCAAACTCAATTTAAAAGTGTAGCCTTTCTGGGCAGCTGTTATACCGGACGTTAAAACACTGTGGATCAAATAATTGTCTCATTGTATCCTTCCTAGCGCAACTTCCTCCAAGTTTCCGGGTACAGAATAAAATGAGTTTTCAATCTTTTTAAGAACACTTCCCTGTGTTTTTTGTAGCAATTCCATGGAAGCAAAAGATTTTCAGACAGGCTTATGTGGTCTTGTCCTAGAACAGTAACAAATAACTTTAAGAATATAAAGTGTGTAATGTTCATTAAAGGTTTAAAATATACTATATACTAATAAAAAAAAGAGCTTGAAAATATATTAAAACCTTTTTCTCTCTTATATTAAAATTTGACAAAATCAAATAAAAGTGAAAAAATTATCAACAGTAAAACCACAATTTTCTGTAAATATCTTTAAATATTTTCTCAAATTATTTTGATCTGTTTTACCTGCTGGAGTGTATAAAATTGTTTACAAATTGCTAATTTACTTTTGTTTTGTCATTTGAAATGGCTACATTTACCTGCTGCTGAAACCACACTTCCACTGGGGGTGGGAGAGATTTGTACTAAAATGTTGATTTTCAATTGCTCTCTCTAAGGGCTGATTAAAAACTCGACATGTGAAGAAACCAATTAAAAATCTCTGGGGGCTTTATTTTTTAGAATATTGCAAAGTATGTGCCTCTCCATATCCAGGATTCTGCATAGCTAGATAAACAGCTCTCAAGGTAAAATTACTCTTTTTTTTTATAATTATTTGATCATCATCTCACCAGAGATGAAGAGTTTTAGAACATCATGCCTTAAAGGGACACTGAACCCAAATTTTTTCTTTTGTGAATCAGATAGAGCATGCAATTTTAAGCAACTTTCTAATTTACTCCTATTATCAAATTTTCTTCCTTCTCTTTGTATCTTTATTTGAAATGCAAGAATGTAAGTTTAGATGCCGGCCCATTTTTGGTGAATAACCTGGGTTATTCTTGCTGATTAGTGGATAAATTCATCCACCAATAAAAAAAAGTGCTGTCCAGAGGTCTGAAACAAAAAAGAAGCTTAGATGCTTTCTTTTTCAAATAAAGATAGCAAGTGAACGAAGAAAAATTGATAATAGGAGTAAATTAGAAAGTTGCTTAAAATTGCATGCTCTGTCTGAATCACAAAAGAAAACATTTGGGTTCAGTGTCCCTTTAAGTATTGGGCTTTGTGTATACAGACTGAGAAAATATAAAGAGAGTGATAAGGTCTGCTCTCCCTGCAAACGCAATCAATTTAAAATTTCAACAAGCAAAAACAACTATTTAATATGCAAAAATAAACCCAAAGGAACTATTTCCTATACCTTTTCTAATCTGCAGCTGATATAACAAGTGGTTGGGAACATATTAAGAGGAAAACAATTTTACAGCACACTATCCCTTTAATAATAATAAAAAAAATCTCTAATATCACCTGCATAATTTATTCTTGCTGACAACGACGACCAGGTGTTGCAACACCCCTGCAGCACCTGGTCCCAAAATACTGATATAATGCATGAAAAAGGCCTGTGATAGCCTTTTTTTTATTTTTAACTCAGAGACAATTTAACACCTCAGAGGCTGGCGCTTACTTAGCTGCTGACTGCATGAGATTGATTGACAGGCAAGTGCACAAATCAGCAGATCAGCACACATGCACGTGTGAAAGGAACAATACATTTTAAAAGTGCATGTCTGGGTAAAATTAGTCCACAAGGACTGATTGCTCATTGGCTGACAACAGTACTTTATTGGTGGAAAGTGACATGCCTCAAATATATTTTAAATTAAAAATAATAATAATTCAAACTTTTTTTTTTTAAATTCTTATTTTATTTTTTTTACTTCTGGCTGCTAACTAACATTTATGAGTATTCTACATATGTGATGTCTATATATAAGTTTCTTCCCTGGCTCCTGGGTTTTGCATAACTTTGTCAGCTCCTGTCCTGCATTTGAATACCCTGGCTGTGAATTTCTTCTTTACTAGGGCATGATGTATACAGAATTCTTTATTCTAGAAGAATCTAAACTAAATACAGAAAACCAACGTTATGCTATTATTGCAGATTAACAATTAAAGAAATGTGGACATTAAAGGGATATTCTAGTGAACATTTTTACTCTAATTGATGGTTCAATAAAACAGTCTTTTTCATTGTTTTAATAAAAAAAAGGCAAGACGCAATGGCTGGTACTCAGTAGAAATCATTGCAATGTGTATTATTCACCAGTTTAAAATTATTTTACATTTTTTTCCACTTCATTTGTGTCTATTACTTCCTACCACAGGCCTACTAAGCGGCTAGGGTCTCTACGGGAAAGCATAGGCAGAATGCAACCTAAGTTGGCTACACTGAGAATTTATAAGTGCTCATTTTGCA